>NC_025994.2:119326063-119561293 GCF_000442705.2 Elaeis guineensis | reverse complement strand
GGGAACGCGAATCGGCGCGGGCGCATGAATGCGGAGCCGGCCCCGCGTGCCGCGTGTCGAGGGTAGTTGGCCGGCGCCCTCCGCATTTAATGTGGGGTGCGGCCGTCCCGGGACGGGGCGCGCCGAATCTCCGCCAACCGGCGGGCGCCACGCGTCGTGCATCTGCGGGTCTTCGGTCGGCGCGGAAGCATCTCGGCCGTCGGTCGGCCCTATATATATAGGACCTCCGGACCCATGACCCACACTTGCCATTTCGCTGGGGAAACTCTGTCCGGGCGATTTCTCAGTCGTCGCGGGCAGAGCTCTCTTGCTTCCGGAGGGATCCATCTGGTTCGTGGTCCCTCTTCTTCTTCTTTCTTCTTTCTTCTTCTTCGGTTCCGGCAATGACCAGGAATCCGACTCAGGGAGCTCGGTCGGGGAACCCGACCGACGACTCCCGATCGGCTCCGGAAGATGAGGCCTCCTCGCTTTCGGGGCCGAATGTCGATCGGCTTCGGGAGCAATATCGCATCCCGGAGCAGTTTCGGCTCTCCGCTCCAGGGGCCGGCGGTCGGGTTAACAGCCCTCCGCCCGGCGATCTGGCGCTATATGTTGAAGACCTTCGCGCGGTCTTCGGCTTCCAATTCCGGAGTTTGTCCGAAATTATTAGATTATTACGGACTCTGTCCGGCGCAACTGGCGCCGAACTCTGTCCGTTTAATCATCTTCTTCGCGTTGTTGTGTCAGCTCTTGCCGACCAACCCTCGCGTTTCACTCTTCGGGCATTCTTTGTGCTCCGACCCCACCCTAAAGCCCGAGGGTGGTGGCTCTTCAACCCCTGGAAGGGTCTTCCTTTCATCACCGGTCTTCCATCATCCATTCATGGGTGGAAGAACCAATTCTTTTTTGTTTCCTCCTCATCTCCTTGGGGCTTTCCTTCCCGCTGGGGTGTGCCCCCGAACCGAGGCCAACGACAACAGCCGGGTGGAGGCGGACGACCGGGAGGACTTCCACGACTGAAAGACATGTCGGTCCCGAAGAGGGAGCTTGTTACCGAACAAGCTCTCTATGATGCTGGCTTGAGTCTGGTCCCCCGAATAGGTATCGCCCGATCCTCCGGTCTTTCTTTTGTTCGATTTCTTGGTCGGTCTTTAACATTTTTGTCGGTATTGCAGGGACACCTCCAAGGATGCGGCCGACAGATGCCGAGATTCGGCGGTTCGCCACAAGGAAGAGGCCAGCATCGGGGGCCGGCCCTTCGCGCCCCGAAGAAACCTGCTCCAGCGGCGCCGATCGTCGAGGCATCGGCGATGGACCGGTCGGAGCCCGTAATAGCCCTCGTGGCTCCGATGGTTCACGCGGAGGAGAGACCGCTGAGGAGGCGGCCGAGGGAACATCGGCGGCTTCGCCGGTGCGGGTGGAGCCGAATGACGTTCGAAAAATCGAACATCGTCGGCGGCGTCCGTTGGCGCAACGGGGGGCGCTGGGTCGAACTCAAGCGTCCCTCGCTGCCGGTCCCGTCGATCGGGAGCAGCCGATCGGGGGAAAGCCCCGATGGAGCCCGTGGAGGAGGATAGATCGGGGAGCCGCTCAGTGCCTCCCAGCGCACATTACCCCGAGGGTGCGTCGGTGTTGGCCGACCACAACCTTGCGAGGAGGTTGTGCCAGGGGATCCTCCTCCCAGCCGACGTAGAGTCGCTGAGGTCTCGGCAGGTGACCGAGATGCTGTCGCGGTTTTACCCGACCATGGTGGAGGTAAGCTTCGCATCATCTTCTCTTTCCCTTAGAAAATTTTCCTTGCTATGTGATCCTGACGAAGCTTTTTCCATCGGCAGCTGATCTTCACGATGTCCGAACTGGAGACCGGATACCGAAGGTTCGGCAACGTTCGGGCAGCTTACAAGGAGAGGTCGGCGGCGGCCGAAGCGGAGAGGGCGATGTTGGCCGACCAACTTCAGCAATCGACCGACCGGGAGGCCAAGTTAGTTGACGAGGTCTCCCGGCTTGGGTCCGAACTTCGGTCGGCCAAGAAGGAGGTCAGACATAAGGGTCGGGCCGTGCGTCGTCTTCGGCGCGAACGAGACGGTGCCACCGCGAACTCCAAGGGGAACGCGAGCAACTTCGGGTCAGCCTGGAGAAGCTCGCCGAAGCCGAAGAGGAGCTATCCATCACCCAGGTCGACGCCGAAATGACGAAGGTTGAGGCGGAGTCGGCGAGGGAGTCGCTCGCCCGTGCGGAGGACGAGGCAAGGTCGGCGAAAGAGTCGGCCGATCGGGCGGTGGAAGACTTCCGAGCTTCCGACCAATACCGGGAGGAGATGCTCGAGTCAGGCTTCGCCTCATACCGGGTCGGGTTCGAGGACGGTCGGGATGCCGTCCATGCCTTGTACCTGGAGCTGGACGTCAGCCGCGTCGTCCGCCGTTAGCCGAGGAGGAAGGAGCCGAAGGGGAAGGAATCGAGGAGATGGCCGACCAGCCGTCGGGAGGCATCGTCGTGGCGGAGGAAGCCGTCCCGGAGCAGGCGCCGATCGATATCCCCTCGCCGACCGAAGCCCCTCCTTCAGCCACCGATCCAGCACCACTTATGGCCGACACGTCGGTCATCCCCGATCCTCCGTCGGTCGAGGAAATCGACTAGGACGGATGATCGGGCCCTGCCGACTACCTTTACTTTTTTTTGCTTTCTGAAAAAATATATGTAATCGGGCTTCGACCCGACTTTGTAATTTCCTCTCAGTAATGAATGAAACTTCTTCCTTTCTGCCTTTGTTTGTAATGCCGAACATTTCTGCGATGTCGAACGTGAGTCGCTAACTTAAGTAAGTCGCTAACTCACGTAAGTCGGTAGGACTTCAACAACTTGCGCAGCCCCGAAAGTAGAGTGCGTCCCGACTTTGGGTCGGCTTCTTGTGGTCGAGCTCATTAGTCGGGCGCGTCTTGTTGAGTCGGGAGTCGACCGAACCATGTAAAGGTTCGGTAGTCGGGCTTCCATAGACGCGTTCGGTCGAATGTCGTCCGGCGCAGTGTCGGGGGAACGATAGCAAGTCGGATCCCCATGCTCTTGCGTCGGGTATTCGCTCTTTATCTTTCGACATACGGTGGCAAGCCGAATATCGTCCAGCCGGCCGTAGGTCGGTCGGCAAGTCGTGGATGCGACTAAGGTCGCGTCGTGCGATAGACGGTGGTAAGCCGAATATCCCTCGACCGGCCGTAGCCTGGTCGGAAGTCGCAACGACAGTCGCGTGGGCTTTTAGCCTCTCTTTGGTCGGGGCCCGATCAGCATGTTAGCCGATGGTCTGGCCCGAAAGTTCGATCGTAGAAGGAGCGCCAGCTCCCGTCATTGTAGATGCATCGGTCCTGGTAAGGGTCTGATGTCTCGTCGACTGTCGAAGGAGTGTTGACTCCCGTCATTGTAGATGCATCGGTCCTGGTGAGGGTCCGATGTGTCGTCGAAAGTCGAAGGAGTGTCGACTCCCGTTATTGTAGATGCATCGGTCCTGGTGAGGGTCCGATGTGTCGTCGAAAGTCGAAGGAGTGTCGACTCCCGTTATTGTAGATGCGTCGGTCCTCGTAAGAGTCCGATACGTTACCGATGATGAGGTCGTCGGTTTTAGGTGGATGCTAGGTCCACGTCAATACGTTGGGCTGAGCGCCGATCATTAGTCGAAGAGCTAAGACTCCGAGATTTTAAACTGAATTTGTATTCCGACTACTGAATTACAAAATTCACTGGCAATACAGCTTCAGGTTGTCGGCGTTCCAAGTCCGGGGAATGGGCTTCCCCTCAAGGGTCTCCAGCCGATAGGCTCTCGGCCCGTAGGTGTCTACAACCTTGTAGGGTCCTTCCCAATTGAGAGCCAGCTTCCCCTGATCCAAGGGCTTCGAGACCTTCGCCTTCCTCAGGACCAAGTCACCAGGCCTGAAGAGCTTTGGTCTGACCTTGGCGTTGTAGTACCGGGCGACCCTCTGTCGGTATGAAGCCATTCGGATTTGAGCCTCGTCTCGTAGCTCGGGGAGGAGGTCCAGGTCGGCCCTCCGACCCTCGGAGTTATCCGGCTCTTGGTACCGCTCGACCCTTGAAGATGGCAGGCCAATCTCGAGCGGGATCATAGCCTCTGTCCCGTAGGCCAAGCTGAACGGCGACTCTCCGATCGGGACGCCGGGGGTCGTTCGGTAAGGCCACAGAACGGAGCCCAGCTCATCGACCCAGAGACCTTTGGCTTCGTTTAGTCGGGTCTTGAGTCCGTGGAGCAAGGTTCGGTTGGTCACCTCGACGTCGCCGTTGGACTGAGGGTGCCCGACCGAAGTCAGTCGGTGCCTGATGTGGAACCTGGCGCAGAAGTCTCTGAAGTCTTGGTTGTCGAATTGCCGTCCGTTGTCGGTGATGATGGTGTGCGGCAATCCGAACCTGAAGATGATGAATTTTTGGATAAAGTCCTCCATCTTCCGCTCGATGATCTGCGCCAAGGGCTCGGCCTCGATCCACTTCGTGAAGTAGTCGATGGCGACAACGATAAACTTTCTCTGATCCGACGCTGGCGGGAAAGGGCCGAGAATGTCGACTCCCCACTAGGCGAAGGGCCACGGAGCGACAATAGGAGCGATTTGGCTGGTCGGTTGGTGTTGGATGTTCGCGTACTTTTGACACGGCTCGCACCTCCGAACCAACTCGGCCGCATCCTTCTTCATGGTGGGCCAGTAGTAGCTTTGTCGCAGGACCTTGAAGGCCAGGGACTTGCCCCCCAAGTGGTTCCCGCAAATTCCTTCGTGAACCTCTCAGAGAGCATAGTCGGCGTCGGTCGGCCCCAAACACCTGAGCAGGGGAAGGGAGAACGACCTTTTGTAGAGTCGGCCGTCCATGACGACATATTGCGAGACCGACCATCGGAGTCGCTTGGCCTCCGTGGGATCTTCAGGACTGATCTCGTCGGTCAGGTACCGGACGATCGGGTCCATCCAACTTGGTTCGGACGTTAGCTGCTGTACTTCTTCGACCCGATCGATGCTCGGCCGCTGGAGGTTCTCCACGAACGTCCGACCCAAAGAGTCGTAGGCCGACGTTGCCAATCTGGAGAGTGCGTCGGCACGGGCGTTCTCCGACCTAGGGATGTGGAAAATTTTGAAATACTCGAGGCGCGCTACGAGGTCCTTCACTTTCTGAAGGTACTTGATCATGGTCGGATCTCGCACCTCGAATTCGCCCTTGACCTGCCCCATGATCAGCTGAGAGTCGGAGAAGGCCCGGAGGCTGCCGACGCCCAGTTCCTTCGCCATCCTCAAGCCAGCGAGGAGTGCCTCGTATTCGGCTTGATTGTTGGAGGCCTTGAAGTCGAACCGGAGGGCGTATTCGGTGACCACCCCATCCGAATTCGTAAGCAGGAGCCCGGCCCCGCTTCCCTGAGCGTTCGAGGCTCCGTCGATGTGGAGTACCCAGGTGGAGATCGGGTCTGGCTCAGAGACCGCATCTCGTCCCGGGTCTTCAGCTCCCGACCCTTGGTCGGTCATCGGGCATCCGACGATGAAGTCGGCCAAGACCTGGGCCTTCAGGGCAGGCCTTGGTCGGTACTGGATGTCGAACTCGCTAAGCTTCATCGTCCACTTTGCGAGTCGTCCAGATGTGTCGGGTCGGCGCAGTATCGCCCTCAGGGGCTGGTTGGTGAGTACCACTATGGCATGGGCCTGGAAGTATGGTCGGAGCCGTTGCGCGGAGACGGTCAGGGCGAAAATCATCTTTTCCGTCTCCGAATACCTTGCTTCGGCGTCGTGGAGCACTTTGCTGGTGTAATAGATGGGCTGATGAGTTCGGCACTCGTTTTTCCGAACGAGCACCGAACTGATCGCCTCGGAGGATGTGGCCAAGTAGAGATACAAGGTCTCCCCGACCTGCGGCTTTACGAGCAGCGGCGGGGATGCCAAGTACTTTTTCAGGTCTTCGAAGGCCTGTTCGCACTCATCCGACCAAGAGAAACCGTTTGCCTGGCGCAAAGTCTTGAAGAACGGGAGGCACCTTTCAGCTGATCGGGAAATGAATCAGCTAAGAGCGACGATTTTTTCGTTCAGCTGTTGGACCTCCTTCTTGGTGTTCGGATGGCGCATGCCGAGGATCGCCTTTATTTTCTCAGGGTTGGCCTCGATCCCTCTCTGTGAAACGAGGAATCCGAGGAACTTCCCTGAGGTCACCCCGAAAGCACATTTGGTCGGGTTGAGCTTCATTCAGTGTCGTCGAAGGGTGCGAAAGGTCTCCTCGAGATCCTGAACATGGTCCGGGATCTGCGTGCTCTTCACCAGCATGTCGTCCACGTACACCTCCATGTTACGCCCGATCTGATCTTTGAAGACCTTATTGACGAGTCGCTGGTAGGTGGCGCCGGCGTTCTTCAATCCGAAGGGCATCACCCTGTAGCAGTAGAGGCCCTTCGGGGTCACGAAGGCAGTGTGCTCCTCGTCTTCAGGCGCCATCCAGATCTGGTTGTACCCGACGAAGGCGTCCATGAAGCTGAGCAGTCGAAATCCGGACGTCGCATCCACCAGCTGGTCGATCTTCGGAAGTGGGAAGCTATCTTTTGGGCAGGCTCGGTTTAGATCGGTGTAGTCGATGCAGATCCTCCACTTCCCGTTGGCTTTTTCGACCATGACAACATTGGCGAGCCAATCGGGATACGTGGACTCTCGGATGAAGCCTGCTTCGAGTAGCTTGTCCACTTCTTCGTCGATGGCCCTCTGCCTCTCTGGGGCGAAGGACCTTTTCTTCTGCCTCACCGACTTCATCGTCGGGTCGATGTTGAGTCGGTGAGTTATTGTTTCTGGAGGGATGCCCGACATATCTGCTGCCGACCAAGCAAATATGTCGGCATTGGCCGACAGCAGCTCCGTCAGTCGGCGTCGTTCGGCGTCGGGCAATTGAGACCCGACCCAAACTTTCCTGTCGGGATTTTCTCCTATCGGGATCGCCTCGAGCTGCTCGACCGGCGAACCTCGTTCTTCCTCCTCCTGTTGGTCCAGCTTGTCGATTGTCAGAGAACCCCTCGATTCGTCGCTTTGAGCGGAGATTTGGAAGCATCGTCGGGCGAGCTGTTGATCTCCGCGCATCTTCCCGATTCCGTTTTTGGTCGAAAATCGAACAAGGAGATGGTACGTCGAGATGATCGCCTTGAGGGCGTTCAATCTGGGTCGTCCAAGTATGGCGTTGTAAACCGAAGGAACTTGGACGACCGCGAAAGTGAGGGAGACCGTGCTTTGCCGTGGTTCGGTGCCGACCGTCACGGGCAGGGTGATTTCTCCTTCTGTCGTGACGGCGTCTCCGGCAAAGCCGATCAAGGGCATGGAGACCCTCTTGAGTCGGTTAGTTGACAGTCGCATTCGGGAGAAGGTCGAGTAAAATAAAATATTTGTCGAACTTCCATTATCAACAAAAATTCATTTTACATCATAATTCGCTATTGTCGCCGACACAACAACAGCATCGTCGTGGGGAGTTTGGATGCCCCGAACGTCGTCTTCCGTAAAGGTGATTACGTCGCCCGGGCGTGGCCTTTTCGTCGGCTCCCCCCTGCAGACGTCCCCGGGCCCAGCCGCTTGGAGATCATGTTGATGACTCCGACCGTCGGCTGGTTGGTCGCCGCCTCTTCAGTCGGCTGGGGGCGTCGATCGGCAACTGGTTGGGTCGGCGGACCCTTCCAGAATTTGCCGAGGTACCCCCGGCGGATGAGAGCTTCAATCTCATCCTTCAACTGGATGCACCGCTCGGTGTCGTGGCCGTGGCTTCGATGGAACCGGCAGTACTTCCGTCGGTCGAGGCCTTTTGCCTTCAGAGGCGGAGGCCGTCGCAGGTATTCCTCTCCCTCGATCTCCATCAGGATCTGCGCACGGGGAGCGGAGAGAGGAGTGTAGGAGTCATACCTGGGGCGCACCGGCCTCGGAGTCTGTTGCCGGGGCGATTTTTAGATCCGTCGGGGTGACGAGACCCGACTATCGGTCGGGGGCCTACTGGGTTCGGCGGGCTCCCGACCTTTCCTCCGCTTCTCTTTCGGGCCTCTGGGCTCGGCCAAGCGTCGGTCGGACGCTCCTTCGTCCGCGCGCATATACTTGTATGCGCGCTCCAGTAGCTCAGCATAAGTTCGGGGGAGGGTCTTGTCCAGAGAATAGGTGAATCGGGATGCCCTCAGGCCCCGCTTCATGGCTGAGACAGCCATGTCCTCGTTGAGGTCCCGGACCTCGAGCGTGGCCGCGTTGAATCGCGCCACGAAGTGTCGGAGCGTCTCGTTTTCCCCCTACTTGAGGGAGAAAAGACTGTCCGACGTTCGCGGCGGCTTTCGGCTGGTGCTGAAATGGGCCACGAACGAGTGCTCGAGCTGCCCGAAGGAATGGATACTACCCGATCGGAGACCGGAGTACCAAGCCCTGGCAGCCTTGCGGAGTGTGGCGGGGAAGCCAATGCAAAAAAGAGCGTCGGTTGCCCCATGGATCGTCATGAGAGCTTTATAGCTCTCGAGGTGGTCGACTGGGTCGGTGGAGCTGTCGTATGGCTCCACATGCGGCATTTTGAACCGACTGGGAATCGGCTCGTCGAGGACCAGTCGGGAGAGAGGTTGGGCGGTCTGAAAGTCGACATCGTTCGAAGACTTCTGGCCGTCCATCTGCAACTGGGCGAGTCGGCGGTCGATTTTCTCGAACCGTCGCTCGTAGTCGTCCGCTCGTCGATGCTGGGAGACCCCAGGAGTGGAGTCTCCGAAAGATTCTGAGAGGGAGGCCGACGGTGTGCGCGGCCGCTTTTCCTTCCTCGCCCGTTCCAACGGGGAAGGGGAGGGCCGCTGGGACCGTCGGTCGTCGCGCCATGGTCGTCTCTCCTCTTCTCCGTGGGAGCGCTGTCGGGGGCGCTCGCACGGAGGCGACAGGGATCGGCGCGGTCGTCGGCGGCTGCTCCTGGAAGGCATAGGTCGGGCCGCCGGTTGCTGCTGGAGGCTTTTGACTGCGTCGGTCAGTACGGTCATCTGCCATACGATAGCCGCAATCTGGGCCTCCGTGGTCACTGCAGGGCGCGGAGAGCTAGGCTCCGCCGCCGATGGGGGCGGGGAGGCCTCTTCCCGACGGGAAGAGCGCCTCGCCGACCCAGTGATCCTCGATCGTTGAGCTCTTGTCTTTGTCATGCTGTCCCCTACCTGGCGCGCCAATCTGTTGCGGCCAATCGCCTCGTCGTCCGATCGCCGGGGAGCGTGCACCTGCAAAACGAAGTCCGCACTGACCGGAGGCGGCTCCGGCGGGGACCCTCCGATGATCAAGTCAGAGAGGTGACTGGGCAACAGTAAAATGTAGACAGAGAGCTCTGAGAGAGAGAGAGAGAGAGAGGAGCGAGCCTGTGGTTTTCGGGAGAGACGGAGCGGATCGATCCCTTGCACTGTTGCCTTCCCCGGTTTATATAGTGGAGCACGGTATGGCGCCGTCATTAATGGCGCGGACAAGTGAGGAACTGTCAACTCACTGTGGACTGTCAGAGTCGCCGTGAAAATGTCACGTCGCCGTGCGGCTGTCAAATCACCAGGGTTGACAATGCCCTCGGCGGGACAATGCCCCTAGGTAGCCGTGCCGCATGTCCGTGTCAGAGCTAACAAGGTCTGGCGGCTGTACGGCGGTTGGAGGAGCCGACCGACCCAAAGTCGGTAGCCAGCTGAGTGGCGTCGGGCCCCTCCATTGGTCGGCGAGCCTTTCGTGAGTCGGCCATCGGACCTCCGGGTTCAGTCGGTCGGACAAAGGTGCGCCCGACGTATCCTCAGTCGGTCGTGAGCCGATAATTGGCCGGTGATGGCATCCGTCAGTCGGTCGCCCCGACCGACGATCGGTCGGTCTGTCGGCTAGTCGGAGTCGTCCGTCGGAGTCGGTCGGGCCGATAGTCAGTCGGTCGGGCCGTTAGTCGGTCGGTCGGTGGGTATCCCCCAACACTCTGGTTTTTAACTTTCTCCCTGTCTTGCACTTCCTCTGCTTTTTCCCCCTTTATAATTGGAATGAATCTATTGCTGTTTCTTTAAAAAAAATTATGGGGAAGGCATTCCAAATTAACTATTGTTTTTTGCAGCCTTTGTTGAAGTTCTCCAAACTGAAACTGAAAGCTTATAGTTGCTCATTTGAGTCTTGAATGGAATGTTTCTAGTGATGTGCAGAATGTTAAGCATATTTTGTTGTACCTATCTTTCTCTTTAACAAAAATCCGAGAAAAGCAGTGTTCCGACAGAAGAATATTTCATTGCTTGGTTTGTTGATATTATAGGTCCTTGTTTTTAAGAAATGTGCAAGATTTCTTTCAAGATTTTGATGATAAGGATTCTCTCTATGGAACACAAAGCAAAAGCTCCAACAGTATTGAAATGAAACAATTAACATTGAGAACCCTAAAGAGCACGTATCTTTGTTTGCAAACCGATGGCAAGTTATTCTCCAATGCTTTAAATGAAGGAACTTGGATTAGATGTTTTGGGTGTCGAGATAGCCTTTTTTTTTATTTCTTTTTTGACGAGCACTCTTTGGTGAATTACTAATTTGTAATCTACAGATAAAAAGTTTCAGTAATCTGGCCAAGAACATGTCTCTTGTTGATGGGCGAGTCAGAACATTGTGTTAGCCTGATCATACTGATTCTGTTGATTATATTAAGGGAGTGTTTGGTTGGAGAAAATGGGAGTCTGGAATCGGAATCGGAATGGGTGACTCCCATTCCAACCATTTGGTTGGAAGGAGTTCTATTCCGATTTCAAGGTGGAATGAAAATGGGTCAATGTATATAGAATTCAATCTCTAATTTCCTCTATGGATTCAATTTTTCATTTCGATTCTGATTTCGATTTCGATTTCGATCACGAATCAAATACTTCGAAGAATTTGACCATTTCGATTCCGATTCCAAATCATTCTCATTTTCATTTCTATTTTAATTTCGATTACAAATCAAATGCTTCTTAAATAATGCTTCTTAAAAAAAAAAGATTTTTAGTGTCATGAGGGGGAGGTAGCATGAATTTGGTTTTTTAAAATGCGAGGTGGATCAGGCGACACTTGTGAATTAAGTTGGTATCGGATTGATTGTCAGAAATCACAGAGCAAATTATGCATTAAGCTAACTGCACCATTTTTTTATTGAGAAATCGGAAGCATATACTTTTTGAAAAGGGACTCCTGATACTAGATTACATGGAACTACAAGTGCATATTTGGAGCGTGACACACAATAATTTCAAACTAGTCGGAGTAAATACATGGTCCTCATGACACAATCCATCACTCCATGTCAGACAGCAAAAATAAATTCTGTAATAAATGCGATCCACACTCCAAGATCTAACAATCAATGCGCTCCAAGTACTCCATAAAACGAACAGAACAGATCCAAAAGATAAAAATATAACATCACAAGCTTATCAATATAATAAAACATGACCGCATAGAATCGACAGAACTGGTTCTGATAAACGAGACGCAAAAGATTAATATGTGTAAAACAAGATCACAAACTCTGTCCTCCGATCCGGTGACTTGTCGGCTTATTCCTTATGCTCGTATATATACTGAGAGAACGAATACCTCTGGTCTCCCTCGTTAACCACAATCTCCATTAGTAAATCGTTCCAGGTGTCTGCTGGTCCAGGCAAGCACCAATGAAGGCAGTCATTCTGGGGTCTCTTGCTGATATCAGGGTGGAGCTTCCTGTAAGGTCCTGGATGTCCATCAGGCCTCAGCAGCGAAAGATGGTAGGTGTCGAGGAGCTTCAGGCGAGTCCCATGCTCCGATCCATCCGCCACCGCCTTCTCGAACTCCTCTATTTCCAGGCCTCGCATCACTTGGTCGATCGGATCACCACCGAACTCACCTTCTTTGTAAGGTTCTGTCCTGTTGCAGACCCCTCCATTGTACCACTCCCCATACTCGAAGTGGTCCGGCGTCCAAGTCCTCAAGACAACGAGCGGCTTGTGATGGGATGTGGTGATGAAGCCGAAAACCAGTTCAAGGGCTTTCTGATAAGAGTAGTCCGTTCCAAGTTCTCTTATGTTATTCTCTTGGCAGTTGTGGCAGCCAATGATGGAGCCATTCTCCAAGAAAATAGTTGTTTTGAGGAACCATTGTCCACCAGAAATGAGTACGTAGTCATGCTTACTATATTGGCTTGTCCATGCGTCGTCGAGGGCATCGAGATGAAGCTGGATACCATCATTTGAGTGGCCTGAATTTTTCATCTCAGCTTTGATCAGATAAGGAGCCCAGATCAATGCAAGGGTGAAGTTGTGGGACGAGAAGTACCATGTCTTGGATTGAAATGTTTCATCATGGTAGATCTCCTCACCTTCTTCCACCTGAGGACCAGGATGCATTGGCTCGTCATTCACAGGTATTTTATAGGAAAACTATGAGTGTATACTTAAAAAGAAAAGAAAAAAGAAATTGATGAGTTGCTGTTCGAGTTATGAAACTAAATTTTAATTTTTCATGCTCTTTAACAAGCAAAGCCGACCATTTTTTAGCTTCCAAATTCTATACAGAGTAAACTATTTTGGTGACTTGGAAAACCTATTTAATGAGATTAATGGCTGCTGCATGCGATAGATATGTGAAGAGATGGGGCGTATGAAATATTTTTTCTAAAATTATATTTTCAGCAAATACTATAAAAATCAATTTGTTTAACAAAATGCATAAGATGCACCTGAGAAAGAAGGCACAGCAATGACTCGATCTGATTGCGGAGAATTGAATCACCAACAAATGCCCAAGATTTATTTTGCAGGGATTTCAAGAATTTCTCTGCATCGAAGGGGGGCAAGTCACAACCATAAGGTTTCCATCTCCAGTAAAGGTATCCTCTGTCTGGCCGACCATTTGTCAAACAATCTTGATATGAACCTATATATCTGCAGCTTGAATTGGTGTAAGGCGGTCCCGAAGAATGAATCCACTCCCCAGAAAATAGGTCACATTGTTCTGCAGCACCATTCATCCAGGTTTCAAGTAATTATCAAGCCAATACTTATTACTAGAAGTTCGATAAAAAAAAAAAAAAAAAAGAGGCAGAAGAAGAAAGCTAAAGAAACATAAGGAGTTTGATCAGACAGTAGCTATGGCATTGTATTCATCTTACTATCAATAAATCAAAGCAAATGCACTCTAAACTAACACTACGCTGCTCGACCGGTATAAATATTATCAGGTTTCAGATCCAACATGGTTATTCATGCATTCATGTAGGGTCATCCCAATCTCAGAATATTTTTGGATCAAGTATGAATTTATGCTTGTTAATTATTTCAGAAGTCTTCTTTCACCACCTATTGGGCAGCTGTGATGCCAGTGATGAATCAAGTAAAACTTAATGATCACAAGCCCATCATCGGTGTTTATGTATGCGATACTTGAACGGCAATTTGTACAGATTGATGGGTGGAATTTTACACATTGTGAAGGCTGTTGTGGATTGTATTCCCCTTTTTTCTTGTTTTATTTTTTTGGGTGTTCTGGGGAGGGTTTGATATTTTTTGTTCTCTCTTCTTGAGGTTCTCTACTAAGACCTTCTTTCATGCATCACTTGATTTATTCGATGATCATTTCACTAATTCAATAAAATGGTGATGACTTACTGACTTTTCCCCATTTGGCTTAAAAAAAAAAAAAATCAGAAGTCAAAACATAAAACTTTCAAAATTGGTACCTTTCAGCGAATCCCCCTTTGTTAAATTCAATGCCATTTGTGGAAGTCGAGTATATATGGCATCTGTGCTCTCCTTTGAAGGGGGATCTGAAATTGACAAAGAGATCCGGTGTAATGAGAAATGAAGAAGGAGGTGTACAAACCAAATTAAATACTGAAACAATAATTTTCATTCTGTTTGAGTCTTTATACTTATTCTAACAAAGAAAGACTTGATATCTCAAATCCTTCAGAACGTATGGCCTTAAACCAAGCATAATGGAGGAAAATGCATGTAGCTAATCCTAATTAGTTTCGAGATTAGGCTTAGTTGAGTTGAGTATATATTTACAATTAAAAATTTAGATATGAACTTTTTTTATAGCCAAAAAAAGGATGGAAGTCAGGTAAGTCATAGTTCTGGACAATAAGAGAGGCTACCATTGAATTTCTTCATAAATGCTCTATTTCTCTTCCCTTTTGTTCGGAACAATGCTCCTCCCAATAGAGGGAGGTGCAGCCAAAGGGCTGTAGCCTTGTTTACCCGTAAAATCTTATTTTATAATTGATCCATGCTATGGTAACTCAGAAAAATCACAAGAAAGTCGATATTCTTTCACAACCACGTTGCCTCATTATGTGGCACAATTCATGATGCCAATTCAAAGTGAGTGACGAGAATACAATACAAACTAAGCGACTTTTTGAGTTTTATTTGGAGTTACTCAAGCATTTTTTATAATTTGATATTGTCAAATTTCAAAGCATTTTATATGTAGTGTTTTCCACAAGATTACCATGATATTGGTGTAGATTACTAAAATAAACATGGTCCAGTGTTTGAGACCCCCCATCACAGTAGGTTTGAAGAGGGTTAGATGCGTGCAATTTTACCGTTGTGTCTTAAAAATGTTATTTGCTTGTTTCAAACCTTCGACTTTAGGCCTCAATGAAGCAATCATACCATTGCACAAGGACTTACCCTCTATTTGTGCAGATTATTTATTACCTCTTTGATATTTGATCGTTCCATTTAATTTCTTTGAACATAAATCGTTTGCAGTCACCAACGTCACATGATCACATCATCACAAACATCATAAGAAAAGTGTAGCTCTTCCTTTGGCTAATAAATATTTGAAGCACCCATGAAAAATTTTAGGAATTGATTTTTCTGCAAAATAGTCTCCTTCGGGAGCTCCTTTTCCCCCAGCATTTACATGTTTCCATGATCCGTCTTTTAGAAAATACAAACACAAAATATGCAATACAATCACTTATTTGTTATCTGCAACTCGAAAAGCCTAAAACTGAACAAACTTCCATGCAATGATGCAAAAAACCAACAAAGCACTTAATTTTCAAGAATTGCAAGCTCCTTTTTTTCTTTTAAACAAAAAAAAAGAACTCCAAAAAATTTCACTTGCTCTATTTCAAGAAAACCATAGCACCCACTAATTCTTTTAAAATGAGTATGCGAAATAAAGCCTGCACTTACTCAAGATTTCTTTTTGCTTCTTATTTTTCTAATAGGAATGAAGAAAATCTTGTTTCCTCTCTGCAAGTTCCTACCTTTATCTATAGGTATCTCTGAGGCAGGGAAGCTGGAGAAGACTAAGAAGCCGGTGGAATCCGAGAAGACGAGGCGGTAAGAGAAGGCCAGGAGGAGGGCACAGCCAAAGACCGCGATAAGAAAGTTGCCAACTCTCTTCTGAGGGGAAGGTCTTGGCTCCATATTCGATTTCATCTCATTCTCCATTGCCTTAGCTCTGTTCTCAGAGCACGGGCGAAGGAAGTGCCAATGGAAGAGGCAGAGAAGAAGGAAAGGACTGCACCAACGGAGAGAGGAGGAGGGGATGCTTAAAAAGAGAAGGGAGGATAAGAGGAGGGAACCGACAGCTTTCTCGGTAGAATAATTAACTGAGAAGAAGAACCCAAAGGCCAATGCAAAGAAGAACCCAAAGGAAAACTGCCACACTCTGGTAAGGTGGTGTTCCAATCCTTTTTTTTTTTTTTTTCTTTTATCTTTTTTTTGTTTTAACCGGACGAAGAGAGAGAGAGAGAGGCACTCACCTTTCATGAATACCCCCTGTTTAAATTGAGTCTCATGCAAACATGGGTCCAAGGAACAGAAAACAATATGTTGATCATGAAACTATGCTCTTGTCTAGCAGTCAGCAATTTGTTGATATGTGAAAAATCCTTATTTGATACACAAGTAATCCCATGGGATTCCACATAATAAGTTCTTCTCCAAATAATGTCTCATATATGGTTCTTAAAATGATTCAGCTTTTCACGTGTATTGCATGTATTCTATTGTCTGTGTTTTACTGGCTTTTTAGTGAAGGGGTTATTACTTCCAATGGATGTTGATCAGTTCCTTTTTAAAATGACTATATTGGCTCGACATTCTTGAATGCACCTGCACTCCACTGGGATTATATAATACCTCATTCATGTCAAATAATTTTTAAAATGTGCTTTTCTTTGCTAATTTAGACAAGCAAATTTAGTCTGCAATGAAAACGTAAGCCAAATTGCTGGGCCAACTCTTATTCTTTCTATATCTCTTGTAAAAGATATTCTTTATCTCATATTCTCGTTTACATTTAAAAAAATTTAGTTATTTAGTTTAAATGAACTAATAAATCTGGTGACTATGGCCTAAACTATCATAATTAACAAATCACAATCATGGAACAATTCAAATTCTTATGTCTCTATCGTGAGAAATGCTCGTTATCTGACATAATTTCCAAACAATATGAATTCCTTGAGCACAAGAGAACTGCATTGGAACAAAAGTTTGTCACTGGGAAAACAGTTCTGCAGTGAGAGATCAGTTAATTTAACTTATATGTGTAGCTTGTTCCTTTTATTTTGTTTTACATTTTACGTTAGCATATTACATCTTTTGATGACCATTGCTTATGTTCTGCATGGACTCGGTGATGATTTTTTTTCATAGTAAAGCAAAAAATTATTTCTTGACATCGGATACCTCGCAGCATTAATTGAAGAACGTATCTTTCAATCTAATAAAGACGGGCAGACGGACAAAAATCTGATGCATGATTTCTCATTCATTTGCTCTAACTACAAAGATTCCATGGCATTATTACGTTACTTTTCAGCGAGCAATATTGACAGGGAAGAGGAAAAGTTGGTTCCTATGTAATGTTTTCGGGGAGGGTGATAACCTGCCTGTCACCTAATAACACAGAGTTTTGTCCACTACTAAGCATTTCAATTTCTTATTTATTAGATGTTATATCATAAATATTTGATTCTTTTATTAAAAAAATTATCCCCATCGAATATTGTATAGCCAAACTATAACCTTCTAAATTTGACTCCCGCTTCAACTTTTCAATACGACGAATCTTACTCTTAAATCGTATCTAATTTTATATGTAATAATCAAAACGATCTATATCGAGTCTAATAATTTTTTTAGATTATTTAGTGAGTGCCAACTAGCTTGATTGGTGAAGTTATTTGATTTTGATGCCAACGGTCTCACTTTAAATCTTGCCTATACCTACTTAAGGGTTGATAAATCTCTTTGTATTTTCTTTAAAAAAAAAAGAGAGAGAAAGATTGGGATGAAGAAAAAAAGAGCGACTGCAATGACTCTGCTCTCTCACGCACGCAAAACAATTAATACTTTTGCTTGAAATGTCCTCGTATTGGCTTTTGCATGATCGCATAGCGATGGTGGTGGTTGGTTTTGGGGGAGAGAGATGGGAGGCAAGCGCTTTTTAGTGCTGTATAAAGATTAGAAAGTTCTTAATTAATTAATATTACAATTACTTCGAGCAACAACAAGCCTTTGGTCCTCTTGCCATATCAAACCAACCTTGTAGGATCCCCCCTTGTGGCTTCCAAATCGTGAGGCACGGAAACAATAGCAAGAGATTATTACAGTCCTGCAAAGAACCTTAGAAGTTTGAAACCCCAGGGTTCAATTTCCCATTTCATCTGTTAATACCCTATTTCATCAGCTAATGCTGGTGGAAACAGCACAGAAAAGAGGTTAATTAGCAAGAGGTAAGCAATCAATCAAAGATAAATAACAAAAACTCATCAATCTTAAGGTTGGGCTGGCTGCTTCCATTTTTTGATGAAAAGAGTTGCGGAAGACCTAACTCAGAGATTTATTAAGTTTCCATCTTATAATTTACTTTGTAATGGTGCTTTCAAATATGTAATTAAACGACAAATAACCAGGTCAAATTCTAGGAAACTCCAGGAAATCTCAGTTATCCTTGTCCTACAATCCTTTCTTGAGATCCATACCCCTTGGGAAGTTTACAAGCAAGCCATGCACAACAAACGGGAGAATTATGAAGACATTTCTTTTTCTTGGCTAAACAACAAGGGAGCTTTGAAGGATAGATCTATTGGATGCTTGGGTGAGTCCTAATTTATAACAAAAACTAACAAATTTCTCTGACCACAAGATCAGTAGCCTCTCATATATGACAAAAGAGAGCATCCAAAGTGCAAGGAGTGGCGTTCAATTAATGTATACGCCTTGTCCTGCCTGCTACTAGTTTCCATTTATTCCATCATGGTGGACTGAGATCCTTGGTCTGTTATGCTGTGACAGCTTGATGTCCATTATGGATCTCAGACTGCAGCCCTGTATCAATGCTTGAGAACAAGAAGTTCCAAGACATTTGAGCAATATATGACTTGTCTCTTAGCAATTACCTCCCACAAATGCATGAGCTCTATCATATTCAATAATACCTAACATTTGCTTCAAGCATCTTCTCATTTTCATATGGATAGAGTAAATCATACGTGGAAGTTTAAGCTTTTCCACGAGGAAAGCTTCTTCTTGAGCACATTGTTGATGAACTTCTCCACAGTTAATTTATGAATAATAACTAAAGTCATCAATCTCTAGATTGGAAATAGATATAAAAAGGGCCATGCATAGACGACTGCATATTTACCTATATGTGGATAACGTCAGAGAATGTAAGGGCTTGACTGTCAATACAATACACCTAGTTGAGTTATTTAAGCGTATCAATCTCTGTCTTACTGTGAGGAACCAATGGAAATTTGCTAGTTACATCCGTACATAGGACAAAACCTATGTGGCAGCTTACATGGTGAACTGAGTTGTATGCCTATTAGAAGCTTTATTCAGATCAATCGAAGGGTATTACTGTAATTCCAATTATAGTAGGTGAATCTTTCTTTCACTCCTCACCTCCTTCCCCTTCCTTGCCGTTGAAGGGAGTTCTCTTTGAAACTTCTCCCATAAATCAATAGTTTTAAATATTTTCCTTACCAATTAAAATAAAGAATCTGTTTTACATAGCAAAAGAATTTTTTTTTCTTTTTGGTAGAGCCGGATTTATTAAATCAATCTAGTGAAAATATATTTGTGTGAATTAAAAAATAAAATATATAAAAAAAATCTAAAAATATCTGATGCAGTTTCTACATGATTAGTTATATATATCACTATCCAATCAACCGCACTATCAATCTCTCTATACACATGCATCACCTCATGAGACTGAAAAGAAGCAATCATTCTCCAATAATCCCTTAGCAAAAGATTTGTTCAAGCTATAATTCATGCTTTTTCATTAATATTTCATCTTGAAGAATTTAGATCTCCAAAGGCCCAAGGCTCTCTGGTTCCCAGATTCCAAACTCTGGTTAAGGAGAAAGAAATCATAAAAATGTAAAACTTTAAAAAAGAAAGAACAGATCTACATAAGGGTGATTTTTGCTTAAAAAGTGGATCTAGATGAGGGATGAGCCGAGACCGCCGGTAATGGCGAACCAAGATCGATTACATTTCACCTCTCTTTCTCTGGAACTGTTCGAGACTGACAATGCTGTTGTGATTGCTGTCAAACTGCTCCCAGATGGTCATTGAAGACCATCACTCCTCTATCTCTCTCCGTGATTTTTTTTTTTTTTTTTTGATAAAATTTCTGTGTTAAAACAGAAGGGAGGAAGGTCCATCTCCGTTAGAACGAAAAGAAGGAAACGTTTGGAAGTGCCTCAATCTACCACCAATATCCTCCCCGCTCTTCCATCCAAAAAACAAACAAACTCCCCTGTCCATTAATTAGTATGACCTCGAACCACACCAAGTCCTCTTAATCCACTGCATCACCCAAAAATATAAGCAGCTAGCTTCATTAAAGTGGTGCTAAGGAAAGATCTGTTTGCTGTCGATGATGAGTTGGTAACACTGACAGTTACAGGTTAAAGCCAAGCCAATACTGTGGAAAAATACTTCTATTTAGAGAAGTTTGGTTTATATCAGAATATTAAGCTCCAGATTACGTTGAAGGATAGCCAAGTTTCTCCACAAAAATAGAATTCTGTATCAAGTAGAAAGCATCTCACACTCAGCTAATAGCCATTTTGATAAACCAATGTCTCAGTGCGAAACCATCCAGCCTCGCATAAGATAGATTCCACAACACATCATTGTAGTCAAAACGAAAAACAAATGAATGATGAACCACGCTTTTATAAATTGCAAGCCGGCTATTCTGACCTCATGGTATCGCAACAAAAGAACAAAAGAAGGCAATAATTTTAGCAGGGCAATCGGGCTTCGAAGATGAGAAAGTGGCACCACTAGACCTGATGAGATTGGCAAAAATGTCAGGATTGCGTCTGAATCAAATCTAACAACCAGAGCTTTGCATTGAATTATATTAGTGAAATTACCTCTATCACTAGTACTCAACAGCTTCATGAAGTATGTCCCTTGTATTGGAACCTTCATGGGGTGTTCAAATAAGTCAAAGCCACCGACAAGCAGCTAAGCAATCACTCTTGGAACCCGCATACCAAATCCATGTTTCATTTTCTCAACTCTGATCAATCAAAAGGACAGAATTTATTGAAAGATTCAAGGGATAAAATCTGTTGACCAACCAGAAAACTCCAATGAATTAGATAAATTCTTCTTATGAAGATGCATTTTTCAGCAAGCAGCATGTGAAAAAACCTGGTGGATTATAAGTAATAACATTCAGAGTAGAACATATACAACAGCATGCAGCGCCACATCTAATCAATGGCCATTCAAGAAACACAAGATGATTAGTCTTTTCAAAAGAACTTAATTTACTAACTCAACAAGGCCTGATGTTCATAAATCAGCTGCAAGACAGCTTTTAAGCATCTCCTTGCAATGGCTGATTATTAAATGAGACTAAAAGTGCACATACTTTAGTGAATGCAACTTCTCATATGGTATATACACTTGCAAATCATACAATCAGACAAGCATGGCCAACACTAGAGATCCACATACATACAGATTCATAAATTGAAGAAAGGAATACATGTAGGGAGAATATATAATTAATTAAATGGCCTGACAAGTCTACAGCATAATAGGCTCTTATACTATTTTGAACACTATGATACCCCCACCTCACTCCCTTTCAGGATGGATCACAAACCAAAATTCTCCATTGGAAAGACAGACTGAATGATAAGGAAGGTAGAGTCACTGAAAAATTTGAACAGAATTAGAAGGATAGGGGCCAATGTGCTGGTTTATGAGATGAGCCAATGTGCGTAGGCTTCAGTAATCATACAAGGTTTTTACTTAGCAAGCTCAGCTTTGAGAAGTAGGCCAGTTAATGAGTTGAACATCATAACTCATAACGATTGGACTTTCCCTCTAAAAGTTTGGGAATCAAAGGATATATAAACTAATGGAATTGGTCTGAGGGTTGCCAGACAATTGCTTCCAACATCACCATTGAGATTGTGAATGCGGAGAGGGTTAAGCTCAGCCATTTGCATAATATTTGTACAGTTGATTGTGGATTTCCATATTAAAAGTGCATAGTAGACTGTGGATAGACAACAAATGCCATGCCACAACCCTGACAACTTCAAAAAAGGAAAAAAAACAAAAACAAAGAATTCCGAGGAAATAATGACATCAGTAGTGGAGGAATATAACTTAAAAGTTGATGATGTGGGTTGAAGGTGGAGGAGCTAGCAGAAAGGCTCGCAGAGTCAATGAACAGAAATAAAGACTAGAATAAGGAAACAATGGAATGCCATGGGCAAATGATACTAGGGGTCCACAAGCTGGCAATGCTAATAATAGATGAGCCCACAAACGTTATTCAGGTGGTCAGGTCTCAACACATCCATCAGAAGACTAATGCAAGTCAAAAGATGGCGATGGCACATGAGACGGATGCATCAGTAGTTGGTCTCAACCTGCTTGGGTGCACAGGAAATGCACACAGTTTGCAAACATAACACTGGCTGGAAACAAGGTGACACCAAGAATGAAGATAAAAATGAATGGAACCAAAGAGCCCTGTAATGCTTTTTTTTTTTAAAAAAAAAAAAGAAGAAAAACTAAAAATGCTATAATGGCATGTAGCCCTTGGACAATCCAATGATTCATTCAAGAAGACTGTCTAAGAAAGGAAAGCAAAGCTGATATGTTAAATATTATATATGGGATAGACAGTAAAACCACAGAAAATAGTAAACAATGGACAGGCATAACTGTTAACCAAGGCAAATATTTGAGGCAATGAATCCCTGAAATGCTAACTACATTTAAGAATAGAAGGGGAAAACATCAACTAAAGAACGAAAAAATGATGGACCTCTGCAACAGCGTTTGCACCTCCAAAAGCCTAAGAAAGGTCAAGGCGAAGTTAAAATAATAATAATAATAAAAATAAAGGTCCACCACTAATTAAAAATTGAGTCCCACATTGGCTTAAAAAGGTATACAGATACCACAACAGAGGTAGATCAACACTTAAAACTCACTATCAGGGCTTGACCTTTCATCCCTTATCTTGTTTAGCTCCTATTTGACATTAAGAGGCCCTTTAAACTTTCATTAACTTAATTTAATTGGATCTTTCAGGATACAAGCATACAGGAACTTAACAATCTAGCCAGATTGATTTTCGGCCTTACCTACTGCATCTTTGTATCTTCAAAACCTATTCCTAGTATGCATTGTCAATGGTGTTTTCCCTACTATTTTGAGGTGAGTGCAAGGGCTGACAGTCTCAAAGAAGCTGCAGGAGCATACCTGGAGACACCTACCAACATATAGTCCTTCCCACCAATTGTAGCATGATATGGAAAAATAAAGTAGCAGTACATATGATAAATCAAAGCTTGTTACTTATAAAGTCGTGGTAACTTCAAATAACATTTTTTAGTTTGGCAAGTGCACATGACTGCATATGTTGAGCAGTTATGATAAGATATATAAGGCTTTGCTAACATCTTCACAGGCTGCCACAACATTAATTACAATATTTGAAAAATCTTACACAATTATGTTCATGTAATCAATCTTTATATTATATTCCAATGTCAGATCATTGTAAGATTGATGGTGATGATGAAATCACATATGGTTTCATGCAAATGCTTCAAATTGTTCTTTGTATCAAGGATTTTTATTTGTAAAGTTCTCTCATGATTCAATTGCCATCCAATATTTTATGCTTCATATCATGCTAGCATCAACTCACAAAATCATTCATACAATTTCAGGAAAAGACTTCGAATTGTCCTTTATACTAGGATTTTCATTTGTAAATGCTCAGAAACACTTAGCTGAAAGTTATCTCATGCTTCAATTGTTATCCAAGATTTTATGCTTTATACCATGTCGTCATCGACTCAGGGAATCTTCTAGGGGGTCTCATTTGTTGTTTAAACGTTAAGTTAGTTGGGGTTGTACATATTGCCAAAAGAGCAGAAAAATAGCCTAGCATGTAAAAGGAAGAAAAACACAAGAAATTATCCTAAATATGCAGCTAATATATTTTCAATCGACTAACACCACATAACAAAGCTGAGTTTGTGTTACTAGCAAGGTAACTCACGTTGGAGCAAGCCTGCCAAGACTATCAAGCTCCTCACCCGACGCTTCATCGAAAACCTTTCCTGAAATCTCAATAATATAAGACTGATCAGCATTAGGCGAAAGTCCTCTGCTAACCAGCAAATCCAAATCTCTCTGATGAAGCTCTCTCCCATTTACAATAACTCCAGTATTCCCACCAGCACAATTTTGGGGCATAGGATAATTGAATTCTTCAATGAATGGCTGCCAAATCAAGCATTTTATCAGTAAATCCAGTAATAGAACGCTAGTACTGTTATTCAGAATTAGTTGCCCTTACAGGAATTATGCCAAGGCATGGATGTCCCATGACACCCCAAAATCCAGCACGGTAATCATACCTGAATCACAAGGGCAGCAGAACATGTAATCTCTAGAAGAAGAACAACAAGTAGATAACATGCAAGTTGCAATACAATCTACACAACATCTCCTAAATCATAATTACAGCATGTAGAATAACTCAAAGGTGTTTTCTAAATGACCCTAAATTTAATCTGGTATTTGGTCAGTAGTCGTGGATAAAAAAAGGATGGCCCAATGCATGAGGCTACCACCATTGCAGGATTTGGGAAAGGTCAGATATATGCAGCCTTAGCCCCAAGTGTGGAGAGGTTGTTTCAGTGTTCTAACTCGTGACCTTGAGGTCACAATTGAGCAATCTTACCATTGCACCAAGGCTCAAAATGGAGGACAACCATATTGTTGTCACGGATAAAACATATATAATATCAAGATTCTTCTTGTTTAACTTAAAAGTTTTAACTATAGCACAAACATATATAACAGCTATGCGAAGACTGAAGTATGCAATCTGTATATCAGTGTCTCAATGTTCGGTATTTCCACAGGTATTATGTGTTCGATCTCAAGACCTAGAAGTTTTTTAAACTACTTCCTAAAGATGGATTGTTTCTAAGACATGCTTTCACGATTATATGCTGCGGATTATATGCTGCACACATGCATGAGAACACACATCATCAGATGAACCACTGAGTAAGAAAGAATTATAAAGTACTAAGCTGGTCGATAAACCTTTGCATGTCCTACATGTGAACGAGTAACATACCAATATTTTCCAGGATACACTGGTCCAGCTAGCTTTTCAGCCTTCTTAACCAAATGATCAGAAATAGGGTGGCCATTAATTGAAACTTTTGATCTATCATCCTTCCCTGACTGATTAAATAGAGAGATATCCTTGAAGGTCTTCTTCATAAGGCCAGCAAAGAATGAATCATCATCCTTGCCAATCCTATGTTGATCTTCATCTCTTCTTACTTCCCAAGAATCTTGAGAGAAATCAGGATTGGAGTACTCATCAACTGACAAATCAATCTCAGTTGCTGCTTGTACGTCTTTTTCAGAGTTTTGCTGAAAATTTCCATTAAAAGATGCAATCTTTTTCTGATTATAGCGTCTACTAGTGCTTCCCTTTCCAGAGCCATATGTTACTTGATTAGATAATGGGTGCGCCAAATGCTCACGAAGTGGTAGACCTGGAACATCTGAAGTCACTTCATCCTCAAAGGGCAGTTCTGCAGAGCTGGGTGCATCTCTCTGACACATCTGACTGTCTGGACTCTCCACATCCTCAGACCTACTGGAAGATGTGGAGATCCCCTGCATTTTATCTGCATGACTAAAGTTTAAGTCATATTTTTTTCCAGTCATTTCATGACTTGATGTAGGAGGAGAAACTAGGTTCTCAACCATAGATTGGATGTTATAGCCTGGGCTATCATAATCTTCTGAGTAAGAAGTATCAGGATGTCTATTGGCATGGCTTTGAGGGAGAAAATCCTCATTCAACCCATCATTAGAGCCATTACTGATCTTAGTTGCAGGCGTGGCTGGTGGACGGGCAGAAGTAACAAGTCTTTTCCCATCAAGTTCTAATGATATTACCTGAAAGCATGACCCACAGCGCAACTTAAAACATTTCTCTACCGTAAGCTTAAGTTTTTGAGGTAGCAGCAGCAATTCAAAACAATTACAGCAAACTACGAAAGGAGCAGCACCAGCTTTGGGTTGACAAGGACGACTATCTGTCTTCCCAGGAAATGCAGCACTTTGTTGTGACTGTTGCTCATGAGAATACAAAGATGAACTGCCATATGTTTGATTGTAACTTCGTGAACCAGACACAGATGGACCATCCACATGGTAAAACCCATGATTGTTTTCAAGATAAGGAACCCTCTTATTACTGATAAAGGCAGGAGGAGCCTGTGCAGGCAGCACCTGGTGTTTGTTGTAGCAGTGCACACAGGAGCAGGCAGGTTGAGGGTAAAACCCTTCATGATGATAAGAGATTACAGGATCTAGATCAAGATGTCCACAGGGGCAGTTGCACATTGGTCTCTCTGGGTACTGAACATGGCAGTGGTAAGAAGTCCTCCCAAGTGCTTGTGACACAAATGGTTCTCCATATCCAGGATAAAAGTTCGGCAGCCCCGTACTGTATCCATTGGGTATACAAGGATGCAGGCTAGAGTCTCGATTCAATGATGATAAGCCCTCAGGAAACCAAGTACCATGGCCTTGATGATTATATGAAGAAGAGGCTTCCCTTCTGTTCTTTGGTATCCTATCTTTTGGTCTGTCCACAACCTCGCAAGACCGACGAAGCTGATCTCTTAATTCATCAAGCTTTCTCAGAAGCTGTGCAGGATCTTGCTCGAGATACTCAGCTTTGTCGGCCCGTTCCCTCTTCTGCTTCATGGTTGGGCCACCATTACCATATCCATGAGTAAGCTTCATTTGCTGGCTAGATGGACCTTCATCAGCATAAGGAGCAATTGGAACACCATTCATCTGATCCCTTGGCAGCCCACAAATGATGGAAGCTCTGCACCTCTCTTCACCCATAGATACTTGGGTTTGTTGAGTTCTGCGATGCAGATCGGTAGACTGAACTTCCAGCTTTTCTTTAACCAGTTCATCTGCATTGGAATTACGGTCAGTGACCTGAGCTCTAGAGGAGCGACACCATATACTGTACCTGTCCCTTATCCCACTTCCTGAGGGTAGAAGACCATGTAAACTTGAGGCGTTGGGTTTCTGTGAAACATCCCTGTTTTCAGTCATGGACGCAGAGCTATTAATAGAATTTGCTCCCGAATGGAGAAGCATCTTTTCTTCTCTTCTAAACCCAACCTCTATGCTCTCTCGATCAGTCTCAGAACCAGAGTCGGGATTAACACCTTTCTTCTCCGAACAGCTCTCTGAATTATCAAAACATTTCACATCTCCTCCATCCGATCTTTCTAACGAATAATCTGTCGATGGATTTCGTTTCTTTGCTGTATTACCAGGGGTCGAAACAAGAAAAAATTACAACAACAACAACAATAAAGGAAAGCAAAGAAACTTCTTTTCAACTTCTGAGACTGATAAAATCCCCAAAAGTATGGAAAAATAGATGAAACAAAAAAATAAACAGAGGAAGGATCCGATCTTTCTGAGGAAAAAACGCAATTTTTTTCAGAAAGAAAAAATGACGGGGAATATCAAGAAGAGGTTAGAAAACCGAATAACCTACCTTGCAGGGTAGCACTGCAACCACCGCATCTATAGACCGTGAAATCGGGGAGCTCCGGAAGAAGCTTATCGCACTTAGGGCAACGCACCACTCGAACCTTCGCTCCTACCCCTTCCGCCATTCTCGCCGGAAGGGGAAATAAAACAAAAAGATCTACAAAAGCTTCATTGGCTCCCAAGCAAAACGGGGGGGGGGGGAAAAAAAGAACAACTCCAAACCCTTGCAAGAAGCGAGCAGAACTCCTCTCAGCCCAATCAAACTTGAACCTTCATCCAATGTTGCCCTTTTCTGGGCCAAAAATTCGAGAAAGCAAAAGAAACGACAGAAAAGCTTCGCCTTTACCACATTCTACCGCAGCAAGCCCTAGAAATCACCATCTGTCGCCATTTTTGGACCTCCATGGACGGCAAAAAGAGGAGAAGGGCCTGGTCTACATTTCGGATCGTGGTTTTTCTCTTTCCTATTTCTTGGACTCTTTCGGCTTCTTGGAAGCTTTGGAATGGTTTAGGGGACAAGCAAAAGGGAAAGAGAAAAGAGAGGAGAGAGGGGTTAGAACTTAGAAGGAGAACGTTAGAAATGGCCGTGGGAAAGGTGGGAGGGCTTTTTGTTCCACCACCTGCCGAGTTTTTCATTCACTCGGCGAGTCGAAGACGACCCAGATGGAAAACACATCGATTAATCGGCGGAGTGACTTGGGTTGTTCTTGTCTTTTTCCCCATTGATCGGCGAAGGATGTCCTTGCTTTCTGAGCTTTTAATAAGCAGCAATTACCGACATCATTAATAATAAGCAGAAATTAAAAAAATATATTTTTAATAAAAATACTTACTAATAAAAATATATTCATAAGCCAATATTTATTGAATAAAATTATATTTTTAAATTGATGCAGATGGAAACTAAGAATTATTATTTTTTTCACATTAAATGATAGTTGTTATTTCTGCTGTATAAAATCTATAATAATAATAAAATTAATATATAAATAATTATTAATTTTTTAATATTAATATATAATATTAAAAAATTTGACAACGCCAATCTTAAAATTATTAGAAATGTCCATTCAAATATTGGACGTGGGAGCCTAAAAAAGATGACTCATAAGCCAATGACTCCTTCACCGATATCAAATAAAATAATAATAATATTTTATATATTTTTATTGGGTGACTCAAGATCCTATTTTATAGGACCTGATTTGAGCTATGGTATCTAATGAGCAGCAATTGCATCTTCAGTTAACTATCTAATGTGCAAGCGTGACATGGCTATCCCAACAACAAAAGAGAAGGGGTTGCTAAGTTGATAATAACCTTTAAACTAACGGGAATACAATTTTGCATTTTTGAGGACTGCGAGTCCATGAGTAGTTATATACGTCCATGTCAGTGCCCTACCTCCAGTTTATCTCCATTTTTAACGTCTGGAGCCCAATTGTTCGCCGTATACAATCGGCGATTTCCCTCTCTTTCTTTGTCTTTTCGTCTCTGAAATTTCTCCGTTCTGTTTTTATCTAGAAGTCTGACTTTCTTTCGGACTTCTGGCAGAAAAGTACGGATTGTTTCTAAACGGACAAAAAGTACGATTTTGGCCTTCCTCCTCAACCGGAACATGTGAGACAGCATTGGATTGTTTTGATTCTTGCGAGGAAAGAGATAACAGTAACCTGCAATTTTTTTTCTCCACGCGACCCATTCTCTCCATCTCTCTTTGTTCCAGCAGTTGCTTGCTTGGAGGATAATTCCAGGGGGGGGGGGCAAAAAAAAAAAAAAAAAAATGAAACGAAAAGTTGATTCCTACAGTAATTTTTTTCAAAACAATTACAATTTTTATTTATTTATTGAGTTTAATAAAATTTTTAAAATCAAAAATTATTAATTGGATCAGATATATTAGCTCAATGATGTCGATCATAAATTAATAATAATTTTTTAAATTTTTAATTGGATTTAACTTAAAAATGATAAAATATAATTTGATCCATCAATCCGATTTATGGCTGATCCATCGTAAACAAATTTAGATTTGAACTGAATAGATTTGGATCGTAAATAGATCGATTTATTTAATCTGTTTATTATTTAGGTTAAGTTCAGATTTTATATGTCTAACCTGCTTAATTCGTTTAACCCGTATAAATTTTGGATCAGATCAAATTAATTAATGTAGACTAGATTATATAATGGACCAGTGGACTTCTCATACGTGACTCACGATGCACTTTTTTTTCCATTCCCCCACTACTCCATCAGGCCTTAAGCCCATCTCCGTAATCGCATCAAATCTCATGGTGGATAACACGCCACACTATCCTTTGTATACCACTTGTATTTCATGTAATCGCATCAAATCTCATGGTGGATAACACGCCACACTATCCTTTGTATACCACTTTATTTCATTGATAGCGCAGCCCCAAGTCCCCATCGTGCTAGGTCGCTAGGGTTTTCTCGTCTCGTCCGATCCCTTCTTCAGTTCTTCTTTGTGCCGCTGTCGTTCCAGATATCTTCCGAGATGCTCGGATTTTTTCCCCCCTACCCCAAGTTTCCTTCGCCTCATCTCTGTCACTACCTCTCCGATCGAAATGGAGGGAGAAGGCAGGAGCCCTCGTCGGCACATGATCGTCCATCGGCCATTGCTATCTTTTTATCTTCAGAGCCCTAACCTCAACACCACTCGCCTCCATCACTGTCGACGAGCTCGCCCTCGCTCTCAACTATCTTGTCTTAGTGCCAATCACGACGAGATCGGCTGCACCATTGCCACCTATATCCCTCCGGATTATGTCAGCTCCGCTTTCGACAACCTCGAAATTCTCCACCATTCTCTCAACGATGATCTTTTTGGCAACGCTGCACTCGACGATGAAGGCCTAGGGGTAGGGGCGAAGGAGGAGCATGATATGAGAGAGGCATTCCGAGTATTTGACAAGGACAGCGATGGCTTCATCTCGATAGCGGAGTTCCAAATTATGCTAGCCAAGTTCAACCTTCCGGAGACTCGAAACATCACAAGGGTCCATGGGGCACAGAGATCTCAATAAGATAAGGGTTGGATCGACGAGATGATCTACTCCGTTGATCAGGATCGCTATGGATGAGTAGATTTCGGTGAGCCGTAGAGATCTTAGTGAGGCATATTTTTAATTTTCTTTTTAAATGGATCATAAATGGATTGAATTTTTTTTTTAATGAATTATAAACGGATAGTAAATATGTCAGATTAGATAATTTATTTATTAAATAAATTAAATTTAAATTTAAAATTTAATTTATATAAATAAATAAATAAATTTTAAATTTTAAATTTTGATTTAATCTGTATGAAATTCGATCCATTTATACCGGACTCCATCCCTAATTGGATCACGTTGAGTCAATGGATTTGATACTTTCAATTATTTTTCTCGTTCCTTGCAGTGCAAAAAAAGCTAATTTGGGTACAAGATGTTAAGTTGGAAGCCCTGGACAGGCGGGTCTGGGCCATGTTTCACAACAAAGTGGGGTCCGCTACCGCCAACCCACCGCCGCTGCCATCAATTAGCTAGGCTGGCAGCAAACCAGCCGGGAACTCTTTCGCACGAGGAGAGAGACCGAACCGCGGGGGGATATGCGGTGGCACTCGAAAATACGAGCTAGAAGTAAGGGCTCTTGGGTCAATTTGCCGAATGATTTCGAAGGACGTCTGTCGGTCAATCTTCTCTCCACGTGACTTCGTCCCGTTGGCTGCTGACTTTGTCCACACTACATAGGTCAACCCATAAGGTCCACGTGGCACCCTGTTGCCGGTTCCATGGTACCATCTGGCATTAATCATCAACGCGTTTAAAACAGAATGATAATAATACGGATAATTCGGAATAGTTTAGATAAAGAAAACGCTTGAAGGAAGGCATCTCGTGCCTTTCTCTTGGAAAAAAAATAAATGGACTACTTACAGCTCTTGAAACTTGACAATAGGTAGTTCTTCCCCCATCTGGAATGTGATTATGAAGCCAAGTCTAATTCTTGTTCATATTTTCAGGTCTAATTTTTTTTAATAATAAAATCTAAAATTTTTTGATGAGAGAGCCAAGCTTCCAATCAGATTCATGCTTTTTTTTTTCCTACAAAAAATCTCAAATCAATTACATTATAGAATATATATATCATGAAAAACTAATTGAGTCATTTCGCTCCGCACGCCCTGATCCAAAGAACCTCGATCTCACGGGCCGATGTGAATTTTAATTTTTTTCTCTTAAGACTGAAATCGGATCGAATATCATAATATTCATATCCATATTTATTTTATCAAGCGAATATAAATATAGATATGGATATTATTTGAATGTAAAAATTTGTATCAATATTTGTTTTAAATGGATAAGAATACAATACGGATACTGAAAATATGGATATAATTATATATATTATTTAGATAATTAAATCTTATGATTACAGAATCAAAGATATTATTAAATAGATGATAAATTAAGTTAATAACATATTTATATAGTTATATATATATTTTTAAAATTAATAGATATTATATAAAAATATATAAATTATATATAGATTTGAATACGAATCAGATAGTAATCTATCCATATCCATTTTTCTTTAACGGATATGGATACGGATACATATATTAGTTGGATTCTCAAATTTTTATTCATATTCGAATTGATTTGGATACGAAAATAAATATGGATGTATAATATTTATATTATTTTTATTTTTATTTTTTTTAAATTTATTTAATTTATATTTTCAAAACGTGATTCACTAGCCTCTCTTCAAGTTTTTGTGTTGGATTAGGACTTTTAGGTCAGTGCACCAAAAATTATACATCAAGTTAGCAGCCAAATGCAATCCTATCCACACATCACATATTGCACGAAATGAGACGTGCAATCGACCCATGCTGACTTGCAAGGCGATTGTTGCTCAATGAAACCTTTTTGCTAACCATTTCGAAGCGTTGAATCTACCCCCGTCTCTGTACGCGAACTCGGTACAGAAACAATTAAGATAGATTGGAAACGGTCGGTTGCCGCTGGAGCAGTCGCACGGTGGTGGCGTGTACAGGCCAGCATGACACGGTCTAATTAATGTAGTCTGAGCTCCTCAACTTTTAAGAATCAAGCAAGCAGCTCGCTGCCTGCACATGTGGACAAAGTACATGCTGGCAGACTGTGCCAGGTCCGTGTCACACGCACCATATTAATTTTTTTTTAAAAATAATATTTTAAAACATTTCAAGCTCTTTTATTTTTTATACATCCCAAAAACATAATAATAATAATAATAATAATAATAATAACTGTTTCATACCACCGTCAACTGGGATTTTTTATCATGAAAAATTTTAAAAATACTATAGTTGAATATTGAAGGATAGATGCATGAAAGTCTTTTACACTGAATTATTATTGATTCTGAATAATATAAAATCTATCTATAAAGACAACATAATCGATGCATTTTTTATAATTAAATTTTATATTTAATTTATTTCTATCATTCATCTATAATTATTTATATTTATTATATTTTTTTCATTCATCATCTTAAAATTTTAATATACTATAAACAAAATGTTTTTTCTTGAAAAGTTGCTATATTTGTTGCGCAAAATCCTCTAGCTTGGATGTAGGCGTCAAATGATTTTGTTGTTCTACCAAAAAAATAATTTTATTGATTTTTAAAAGCAACGGACAGGTTCACCAACACAAAAGATGATCTAAGACTAAGAGAGATATGATCATTATCATGCGGAAAACTTTTGTTAGATTGGGAAAATTAGACATGAAAACTGACATCACCTTATCCTAACAACATTGGTGGAAAATAAGAAATCAAAAAAAAAAATCATCGAATTATAATAGAAAAGAAAATGTTAAATAAGAGAAACTGGGCTACCCTTTGTCTGCGACCTTCTATTCCTGTGCAGGTGGTGCTTCTCAATGCAACAAAATGTATAATAAGCCGAATATTAGCTTAGCTGGTTGGCAGCCAACATTTGTTTAAAAAAGGCAAAAAAAAAAAAAAGAAAAAGAAAAAAAAGACGTTGTTCGATCTCGAGCTGTAGCAAATAAATTATCCTGCAGAACTTGCAGAATATTGTACAAATTTCAATACAAAATTCCAGAATACTTTACAAATTTCTCTATTATCATTGTTCTGAAGAATGGCAATCCTAGCTTAGGCCTTGGTAGGGTTTTGTCCAGGTGGGCTTTGGGGAGTAGCACTGGAGTCCGATATGAAGTTTGTTGATGTTCCTTGGGCCGGCCCGGTCCCTTGACTGCCCAAATTTGCAGCTAGATATATTCTCGGTACGAATCCCTGCTGTCTCCAAAGGATTTAGGAACTCGCGAAATACACATGGAACACCACCCCCCCCCCCCCCCCCCCACAAAAAAAAGCATCATAATAGGTGATGCACCACTCAATCAAATGGTGCACAGCAAAGGAATTAAATAGATGAAAACATCAAGAAAAGATAAATACTAGTCTCTTTTTTGTGCTAGAAAGCTCTACGAATAACTAAGATATAGCTTTTTTTTACCTTCTCCTTCAAGAGGTGAGTTATTGTTTTGATTGAAAACTAAAAGAGAAACCACAGGATGCATGCTATTCCAAGGCATGGCCATGGTTAACATGCCTCACCAGCAGCTTTTATAGGCTGTAGATAAGAATGTAGAATACCTATAATATGAAAGCTTTTATATCTTTTATAGGTTTTGATTGGAGGCTAGAATAGAACACATTCGTTCCTGCGTGAATTATGCTGCAATTGTTGCTATATGAGTTGATTTGAGATTCAGGTATGCTTAAATTTTCAGGAAACCTTGTATCTATTCGCTATTTTGTTAGCACACATTCGTTCTTCCGTGGATAAATCTTTTAATAAATGTATACAGCTACCGAGGTGGTGTTCCCTCTATTCTGCACAAAGAATAAAATGAAATAAAATAAAAAGCACCCGGTTCTTAAAGTAGATTTTTGTGAATTTAACTGAGTGACATGAGATTATGTGCAATTTTCATGAGACTAAATTGGTACGGAGAAGACCCCTGAAACGGTGAACCACCTTGTGGGCTGCGTTTGATTCAAGGATAGCTAATCAAGGTTATTTGGCTGCTAATTAGTTAATCATATCTTTCTTACTAAGATGATATAAATGATGTTGGTTGCAAAAAATATAGTTCATATCCATTTTCATGTTATGTGAACAACAAGGGCCTCATGCATCGTTTCCATTTGAACAAAAATGGTTAGATTTCACCTGTCACATGAACTATGTATTCAATAACCATCAAGAATAATAACTAGCAGCATTACACTAATTGGCTACGACATAAACACTGCATGACACCATCAGGATCAAAAGCAAGGAAGGGGGAGAAAAAGGGCCATAGTACCGAAAAGAGGAACCATGCCAAACACCCTAGCCATAGTGGAAAAAAAAAGGGTGCTTAACTAGCTAGTTTAAATGTGTTGATTGGCTGAGGTTAACTGGCCAAAAAGTTATTGAACCGATTAAGTGGATAACCATACCTTAAGCAGGAAACATAAGCAGCCTAATATTATAACTAGTCGATTCATGATTGTACTTTGACCTTGTTAGTGCGCTTAACATAACTAAAATCTTGACCTAATTAATTGAAATATTGATAACATTTTCATAAAGGTATTTGGATCAAATGCTTGCCAATAAAAATGAATTTTTAAAAAAATGGAGAAAAGAATATACATCTCTCTAACGAACCTATTCCAGAGGCTAGTTGTTACATACATTATTAGGTGGATGAGGTGAACTTTGATTTGTTCCACTGATTAACTGTGATGAAGTAGGTGGACTTAACTATGAGAAAACGACAGTCCAAGAACCTTCATCGGAACGGTTTGGTGTGGTTGGTTGATCCCATCAATGTACTCTGCGCAGATGGAAATTTAGCATGCAAGTCAGCAATAATGATCAAATAATTTATGGCAAGCACATGGATGTACCAAAAAGTATTGGTTTACTACTACTTTTTTTTTGGGACACATCCAGTTTAGTACCTTTTCACCTAAATTATTTGATACATGCAACAAGGCAAAAGAAAGAAAAAAGACCCAACAACAAATTGCTTTCAATTACACACCAGTGTTCACATGAATCTTAACATGATGGCTCCAAAATTATTGCGACTACTCAGTTGGGTGCATGAGTTGCAAGATTGAATGGTTACCTAAATGACAAAGAAAATGATGGTCACCATCATCTTCTTTTCAGATAGATCCACTGCAAAGGGTATAATGCCCCATAATTTGCACCAATGCTCCATGCTTTTTCCAGTAGCTTGGTTGATCGCTTAGTTAAGACCACAAATTGTTGTTATTGAGCACAGCTTTGGTCAAGGTAGAGTATAGAAGAAATCATAGTTTAACAAAGAATCATACCTTCCACTCAAATTCTTAATAAGAAACCTCTATCTATTGGTATTGTTGGACGGGGATAAATGGGTCCACTACTTTGAGCAAACGACAGAAAATATGCAAAAATATGTGCTCCCTCTGTTTTTTCAACTGACTAGTATCAATAATAATCAGGGGTAACGTCATGTTACCTCTTATTCCTACAAAAAAAAAAAAAAAATCCTCTCAAGCCCATTGCTTTTTTAAAAGTGCAATTAGACAAAAAAAAAAAAATCCATGACTGAAACAACAATCAAAAATCATAGATCATGCTCTCAATCAAATAAGATCACTGTCCAATTGATCCACATGCACTATCATCAGACGGTCTAATTTCTTCAATCACCATTGAGATTGCGAGATGATAATAATCGATGCCGTGCCGTGCTGTCATAGTACGATGTTCAAGTATAGATCCAGGTACATGGAATGTTTATATATATTTTATAAATTTTAAAAATTTTTCAATAAATGGTATGAAATCTATATGTTACAATTGAGACATGCCACCCAGAAAATAAGGCTAGATACCCCCAACCTATTTACTACAGTGCTTATTTAATGAGCATAAACCTGTCACTATCCTGAACCAAATCAAATTGCGGCATAACTCGCCAAACCTCAGTACATGGGAAAAAGGTAGGAAGAACCAAACGACGCCTGCTTCTGCGATCAAGTTGGAGCCTCACAAAAGGAGCCAGGAGGGTAGAAGCCCGGGCCTGAAGGGAGACAGATGGAAACACAAATGAGAGAAAAGAAAGGGGAGGAGAATGTAGAAGGAGAGGGAGCTGTCCCCATATGGGACTGTGGGAGCCCTCTCTATGATTCCTTTGAGCTGGCTTCTCTCTACTGCATCCTGGACCGCCACCTGATGGTCCTGCCCTTCTCCAAGGAGTCTGCGAGGCTCAGCGGAAGAGTCTGCGATGAGCCCGACGTCGAGGCCCTGAGGAGACAAGGAATGGTGGTGGTGGGGAGGAGGGGGAAGCAGGAGAAGGCTAAGAGGAGGAGAAAGATGGGATTGCGTGCCATGCGTAGTGCCATCGCTTTCTGGAGAAGGAAATGAAATGTAATCTATCTGTGCCACCTTTTCTCACTGCTTTTTGGGTTCTCTCTTTTACTTTGAATCTTTTTTTTTTTTTTTTTTGATGGAAATAGGTCGTAGCTGGGTGCTACCTTCTGTTTATTGAATTGGAGAAAGTTACAGATGTGTACACGGTGTGAGAACACAATCACAAGAGAAAGAGAAGAGGCAGAGTACAAGTTCAAAGGTAGAGAGGGATTCATTTCCAGATGCTGCTGGGATGAACTAAAGATTCGAGTCTAATTTATGGATATGAATTGTTCCATCAAAAAGATGATATCTATTTTGAATAGAATTGGATCAGTTGGATGATGATGATTGGTTTGTTTGATTAATCTCTTTCTCTGTGTCTCCCTCCCCCTCTCTCTCATATTTTTTAATAATATGATAAATCATCTTTCTTATAAATGAATGGATTCTGGAATATAATTAAGGATAATTCGAGCAATATTGGGTATAAGAAGGTAATAATTTAAGTGATGCAACTGCGAGGATCCTCTTCTGATTTCGATCTTCTGAACATCTGTATATTCTCTGCAATGAGAATTCTGTTTTTCAGATAAAAAAAGAGAATTCTGTTGGCACGCATTGATCTAAGTAATCTTGTACTTGAAAACTGCACACCAGAATAATTTGGTGCAACATTTTTTTACTCTTTTTGGTAGACTACAACATTATTTTTGAAACTTATGCAGTCACAGTGCCATTGATATCTAAAGACTGAAATGCCCTTCTCGAAATTCACTGTAGTAGTAAGTATAGAAAATATTATATGATGTATATGTCTGAAAATATGGCATCTAAATGCTTTAATTAAGGGAAGTAATGCTCATGTAAAGCTGCTGTTGATGCACGCCAAGATGTTATCAGAGGATCTTGGCTTGAATGCCTCTTTGTTTTAGATGGTAAGCGATTGATGATCTAGTTTGGTGTCTTTATGGGATTCTCTGTTATCAAGTCTCTGTGCCATCTTTTAATGTGGCGGCTAAATGTAGCATCCTGACCATCTACATGTTCTCAACCATACTCATTAGCCCCATTCCTTGCATGGTGGCAGATGGATACCAGATCATTCAGAATGTGGTTGGTGCAAGATATAAACCGCAGTTCCCACCCAATCTTCAACTAATTTGACCGAATATAACTAATCTATTACAGCCAAAAATTTAGCAGCAATCAATCGTGTTCTTGCTCAAGCTTGAAGATAATGAAATTTTGTATTCACAAAAGAAAAACTACTTGAAACTGTTTCAAATCCACACTTGATATTGACCAATAATAAATCACTCAAAGCTACACGGCTTTAATTAGGTTGCCTATAAAATAAAAGAAAACAAAACAAAATCATTGGAAGAAAGGAAATTAAAGAAAGGAGGCCAGAAAAAATATCTTATGATCAGTTGAACTAGGAACATCTCCAAGAATGTGGTTAGGTCGCATTTGGCACATGTTTTCAAGAATGCAGGTGAGTTTGAATCATCTCAACTTCATGCATATTCAAACCGGAAAATTCTGGTGCACATCATCTGTGTATCACAAAATGGCAGGTTATTGCTGGTTCTCTCTGGCGACGGCCGGAACATATCAGAATTCTGAATAAATTCTGCTAGCAATGTTTCTAAGGAAATTGTGAAGCCCTCGATTGGTCAATTGATCATAATCTAGTATAGTGTTGGAGATATATCATATGAGGTATGGTTAGGCCACTGGTCAATTGGATCGGGGCATGCGACCTGGTAGGTACTCTGCTAGGTGATAGGTCTTCTTGACCAAACTAATAAAAAATAGTCAAGCTATATGGATAACAGGGCCAAGAACATTCGAATAATGTGGTTCGAAAACAAGCGACACTTCTAAGAATGGCAAAAAATTAACTCTACGACTCATATATATATATATATATATATATATATATATATATATATATATATATATATATCTTGTTTTTATATGGGAAAATAAAGATTGCAAAACCTTTTTGCCAAAATACTAGTGTCCATGGACTCCACATGAGAAATTATTAGATGAAATTATTCTATCATCTAGTATATATGCAAATCCAATCATATGCTTGGTTTCTCATTAATTACATATCATGATCAAACAAGACTTTAGTAGGAAACTATTAACTGCTCTGAAAGCAACCACACTTCTGCTATAGCGATTCCCACCACCCCACACAGTGGTGGTCCCCAATACCATCATGGACCCACCTTTTTTTTGTTTTTTTTTTTGTTTTTGTTTGGACCACCTCTTCACTTTTTCGCACTCACAACCAGCATTTTTTTCCCTATTGTGGCCCACACTACCACGTTGGACCCCACCTCTTCACACTCACAACAAGGGCTATTATTTTTGGTTCCCTACCAAACCACGTTGAATCATACTTAGCAATTAATGGGAACCATCTGGCATGTGATCTTCAGCCTCAAGGCTCACCAACTTAAAAAAAAAAAAAATGCAGTTCCATCCAATCCAATCAAAGTTGTGATCAAGTAATTGTAACTGATTAGAGAAATTGGCAGAGGCAGGTGCATGGCCAGCAATTAAAAAGTAATATTTGTCCCCCTCATTTATTACATAATCAACCCTGAAAATTCTCCAAGGACAGCAAAATTTCAGGGAAGCTGAGAGGGCATAGAGAACAATATAATCACACAGCAGGTGTATCGCTTTTTCAGCAGCCATAGGCGGTACTGAAATAGCTCTTGATGACATTGTCGCACAGGATCTGCAAGATGTTGCCGTGAGATGGGCCTACAAAGCGGGGTGTCTTGAACTGGTTCATTGCAGTCCCAAGGCTCATACAATGTTCTAGAATCTTCCGGAAGGTTCCTTTCCCGACGATACGAAGCTCAAGCGGTCCGATGCCACCCGCCCTCCTTGAGGTGACATAGCCTCCATCCACAAAAGCCAGGTCCAAGCAATTGCAGCAGCTGCTCAGAACCTCTTCGCCGGCATCCGAGCTCAGCTCCCAGAAGATCACATAGTGGCCAGGGTGTGTTGAACCATCGATGTGGCTCGTAAAATCCACAAGCTCGAGCTTCTCCGCTGCTAGGAGCTTGGCCGCCTCCTCGGCGGCCACCATCACATCTTTCTCCGTGTTCTTGTCGATGTTGATGGATAGGACTACGTTTCTCCGGCATACATATCTCAGCTCCGGCGTGGAGTTATGGAACCCTACTACCTTTACGATGTCCCCCAGCCTATAGCGACATAGACCTGTGATCGGATGCAAAACCACGAAGACTATTGTCAGCAATTAAATCCCCACATAATAACTTCACTATTTTATTTTTTGATGATTAAGGAGGCAATTGTCACCATAATATTATTTAGGACGAGCACGGATCCTCTGTGGTGCAACTTAGCATGTGGTGCATTATACTGGCCGTCCATCCTATGATGGATGGCCAACAAACAAAATGCGCATGGGCATGATAAGTGCATACACATAGTATGTGTTGTTGGCTGTCCATCAAGACCGCACACTGCAGAGGACCGGTTTTTAGTAGAAGAATATACAAATAGAGGAGGAGAAAGGGGGGAAAAAAAAAGTCACTATGGATTACAGAAGCTCAATGAACCCATGAAGTTTCAGTGACATCAAACAGATCAGTACCTCTGTGTATGATACTTCACTGATTTTATATGGGCAAGTTGCATTAATGTTACAAGTTTCAGGTGATTAATAAATAATCAGCAAATATGGTAAATTTGTGATATTACAGGATATGAAAGATATCCAACGATCATAACTGAAGACACCTTACGAAACCGTGCACATTAGAGTTTCCAAGTTTTAATCCCAGCATTTCATTGGCTCGAAGGAATGAACAGTAAAAAATAATATAACAGGACAGAGAGAAATAACATAAATACATACCTGCAAAACTGGTGACAACAACTTCATACTCTTTGCCAACCTCAACTTCCGTAAGACCAACAGGCTCTGATTCTATGTAGTCATTGGAGGCAGAATTCTGCAACCCCTCAGGCTTTAGCAGAGGAATAAATTCAAAGAACGCAATGTTGGGAAGCACCGTAAAAGTTGCCAACTCGGGAGGCAGTCTCGGGTTTACATTTGCACCAACCCATCCCTCCGAAGCTCCATAATCAGCACATATCAGTGGCAAGCTTCCTGCGTAATGTCTTAATTTTTTCAAGTATGGTTCCATAGCTCCCGTCATAATGCCATAGACATATTTGGCATTGGGAAAAAGTTCTGGGATCACACCATACCAGTTGCTTAATCCCTTACATCTTTTGTATATGGAATCTGCCAGTGTGGGATTTGGAAATAGAAGTTTAGAAACAGCTGCCCGCACAGATGGGACAGTAATTCTGCTGGAGAGAACTCCATGGCTGATATCATGACAAAGATCTTCCCAAACCAGCTCAAATGTTCGAAATGCATTAACCAAGCTGTGGGAAAATTGTGCAAATACCCACTGCACTTCATCTGAGAAGATTAGCCCACATAGAAGGTGGCAATACAAAGACTGATCGGAGTGGGGACAGAATATAACTTCATCAGGACTGCAGCACTGAGACTGGATGTCCTTCATTATGCGTCTGAAGTGTTTGCTTCGGTAAATATTTGTTGTGGCTGCTGCAGCGGGAAGGCCCCCATTTGTTTTCATCTCCATGCTGCTGTAGATGAATTGTAAAGCTTTTCCATTCCTAATTGGGTATTCTCTGCAAAAAGATATTGTTGGTGGATTTGATATCTATGTTAAGTATTGTTATATCCTTCTAGTTTGTGATAAAATGGATGCAGAGTACAAGATTAATATGATATCTAGCCAAGGACATCTAACAAAACTAAGGATCGCATTGAAGGTTAAAATTATCTTTTCTATCAAAGTTCATGTTTGCTTGTCATGCATAGTTCAGAAGAAACGGGCTACTGGACTAAAGAAATATGACATAATAATATAAATATTGTCTGAAAAAGGAAAAAAAAAACATATAATTAACAACACTACATCTACTTCATTTAATCTGCAATATATAAACAATTTAGACATTGGAATAGAAATTTAGGAAGAAAAAAAATTCTGAAAACAGTGGTTCTTGAAGAACAAAGTCAAGTCTCACAAAATGTAACCTGAAGTTGGATAAACAAGGCAATCTCTAAAACCATACGCATTTGTTACAGGCATTCTTCAGTGTGAAAGAATTTCATACCGGTTCCTGAAAGCGAATGAAATCCTATATATCTGCACCGTCGTCTGAAGTAGCTCTTCATTGAATGGAAGAAACTTGCGCTTTCCCTGTGCCGTACCAGAACTGTAGCAAAGATAAGCTTTCCAGTTATCCGGCAATTGATACTTGGTACCCAAAAGAACAAAGAAAACAAGGAATCGCAAGTAACTAATACCTGACTGTAATCGCTGTTAAAGGTTTCCCAGTGAGAACGGGTGAAGTTTCTCCATCAAAAATCCTCTGAATGTAAGGCTCTAAATCTTGATGAGTGACCAGGGGAATGCGAGCCTTAAAAGTCTCGGGGTCGGTTCTTCCTTCAAGACCAAATTGTTGCAAGTACTCTGTCTCACCATTTTGTTCAAGAATCTTTCGCAGGGTCTCTCTCTGGACCCGGCCGGCATCCTTCGTCAGTATCTCGAACTCCTCTATGACGCTGTCGATGCTGAAAGCTGTCATCTTTTCTAATGTCAATGAAGCTGAAAGCTCTAGGAGATACGTCCAATAAACACTACCAATGCCAAGGAATCTTCCAAGTTACTGCTCCACACGAGAATAATTCAGATGATAAGCACAGAGAATATATTGCACTTGACAAAGACGCAACGAAATGCACAGCAACGGTCAGCTGACAAGAACCGGATCAAAGACTTCTATTTGCAATATAAACAAAATATAATTAAATACCGAATCAGAGAAGATGGAAGCACTGGATTCTGGAGGCCGATTTTAAGCAAAAACTGGCATTTAAAAATTGCGAGTAATTTTTGAGTAAAGAATCCATAAAGGCTTAATATTCCAAGCACAATATCAACTTAGATGAAAAAAAAGATAATATACTCCAGACCGAGTCAACTCGACTTAAATGTCAATTAAACCGTATATGCTTAAGCTCGAGTTTAAACCTTAGACTACTCATATAATATATATTATAAATAAAATTTATCATTAAAAATATATATAAATTTAAATAAGCTCACGAACCTTCAAGCTAAATATATAGAAAAATATATTAAATCAGCTCGAATAGCTCTCTAGCAACTAGACTCATTGCACGTCTGGACTTACAATTCTTCTAAAGAAACTACAGGAATGGGGTGAAAACGTAAACTGAACGACAGAACAAAACAAACGATCCTCAGCATACACAAGACGGTATATAGAAAAACGGAAATATATCAAGAGAGGAAGAACTTCATTAGCATTAAAAAGAGGAAGAAGACATCAAATTAAGCAGATGGAGGAATAAAAAACTTCATGATGTAGAGAAAAAGTAAAGGTCCAAAAGAAGAGAAAGGAATGGGAAAAGGAGAAACTTCTGAGTCAGATCGAGAAAAAGGCTTTCGAAGCTTTGTAGTATAATATTATAGATCACAGAAACATCGTAGGCATTCTCGAATGTACGGGTCTCCGAAATAAGAAAAAAAAAGGCACAAAAGAAGCACAAATATAGTGCAATAATTCGATCAAATGCTAGTTAAATGAAAAAATCTCTTCCAACAGACCTCGAAGAGAGCACAGTCCCGAGCTTTCAGTACCAAAGCTGCGGCCTTTCCAGAGAAAATATGAAATGAAGAGACGAAAACGATCAAAGAAATCAACTTAATGAGTTCTTACTTTTGAATTCAACTGGAGGAGCCTGAAGCCGCCTCGTGAGCTCAGCCCCCTCTTTAACTTCCCTCTGCTCTATTACTCGCTCTCTTTGGGTTGGACTTTGGAGAAAAGGTATAACGAGTCTACTCTATATCCGAGCGTGGTTCCTCCTTAAAAACCTAACAACAAGTAACCAAGCAAAAAGAGTTTTAAAGTCCACCCAGGATCATACTCTCATTCTATCTTACAAGGAAAAAAATGAAGGATTGGATTCTTTTCAGTTTTGCTCTCCCTCTCCGTCTTCTCCAGGCTTTGCTCACTGTGAAGAGTGGAGAGGGGAAGGTTCCCATTTTATAGGGCGAGGTTGCGAAGACGCCATGGAGGCCCACCATAGGCAAAGCCACTGGCTTTAAGTTGGTGATCTCGTGGGATATTACCTCACAGGCTGCCGACGTGATTGACCAGTGGACCGAGCACTCATGCGTGCTCTTTTTTTTTTTTTTTAATTGATAAACTAAGGAGCTGAAACTATATTAAGGTGGAGAGCAAATGTACGGAAAGCTATACCGAAAGCTATAGGATGATTATAATCTTTTTCAGTGGTATTAAACAAAGATTTCATTAGTGTTACTGAATTGATATAGAAATTAATGATACCACCAATAATCATATTTGCTTGATATATGCTGAACATATATGCTTAATATATATTTATCAAACAAAAAATTCATTAGTATGACTAAATTAATATAAAAATTAATGATATTAGCCGTAACCATATTTGCTCAATATTGCTGATATTGATGATAAATATTTTTTATAAGTATTGTATCCAATAATTCATTCAGGCTATTAGATTATGCTAATATGTTATTAATATTGGATATATGTTTATGATCATAATCTTTCTTAAAAGTAAAAAGATAATGATTCATGGTCTCGCTATATCATATTTAAATATCTAAAAATTTAATATTTTTCTATTTCTTCTTATATATAAGTTGGATTATGATCTTATTATTTTATAATAATATATTATTTTATTATATCAACATATATATTATTAGAATTTTGTATAATCATATTATATCATAATATTAACAATAAAATTTTAATTTTAAAAATAATTAGTATTTTATTTTTATTTTATTCTATTTAATTTTTATTATCTCTTTTATTATATCTCTTCCTGTACCAAGGTCGGAATCTAGACAAACAATTTTGTTCCAAAATGCGGTTTCCTGAACTCTAATCCTTTGATACAGAATACCTATAAGTTGCCTTTTTTTTTTTTTGGGTCCAAACTAGTTTCCATTTTCTTAGCTAACAAGTAACATCATAGAGAAATATATTTTTTCCCTCCACTTTTCCCGACCGAGACCAATATTTTACATTCGATGGTGAGATAAAATAAATGGAGCTGGTATTATATATTTAATTTGTACCGTCAATTTATTTGAAAAAGAGTCCAATCATAAGACTGGAGTAGGCAAGTAATGGCAGTTACTGACGTCATTAAAACGGAAAACAACGGTTACAGAGGGTAAAGTGCTAAAGTACAGTGGTCCTGTGCTCCATCTACACATCAAGTGACAAAATCACCCTACATATAAAAACAAATAAAAACTATCTTTATGTATATTATAAATATAATATTAAAGTTCTTAAGGTTTTCTCTTTTCTATCCCTCGTTGGATATGGATCCATTCGGAGGGTGTGGAATTTGGAAAAAGATATGATTCTCATCACTTTGCCCGACTACTTCATTAGACCATCTGGTTAGACATAATTTGGCATGATAGATAAATTATATTTTAAATTATCATATTTCGCATAAAAAATGGATGAGAGCAGGTAAAATAAGTGGTGAGTCCTTTGTCTACTTTTGTGAAAAAAATATAAAATAAATATTATTAAAAAATTATATTCATTTCCCATGTTAAATTTGAAGTGAATATAATCTAAAATTATTATTATTATTATTATTATTATTATTATTATTATTATTATTATTATTATTATTATTATTATTGATACAAATGGACGGTCACACTATTCAAATGCGAGGGTAGTCTAAGTAATCAAGGTACATAAGATCTCGTAAGGCTGGCATGCAGACATCCTCCTGCCTCCAGATCCAGTCCGTCGAGTGCTCTGCCATAAAGGTAGCAATTCAGTCTGCACGCTGTTCGTCTCCTGATAGACATGCCGGATGGACACCGCTACAGAATGATGAAGGAAAATCCAGATGTCCCAAACCAACGGATGAGCCTCCATCTAGTCCGGACCGTCCCGGATCCGGTCGATGATAGTGGCAGAATTGCCCTCGATGAAGATCCTCTCCGTCCAAAGGTTCTTACAGCAAAAATGATACCAACCCAAGCAGTATGAAGCTTTGCACCGGAGACAGAAGGCTCGAAGATGTGGGATCTTCCAACTACTAACAGTTGAGCATCAGGGCCATGAATGACGAAATTGGTTCCACCTCTGCCACCCCTAACACTGCCATCAAAATTTACTTTGACACTCTCCGTGGGAGGGGGCTCTCAGGAGATGTATAAAGCCTACCGGATCACTGCTAGTAGGGGTGCAAATGGATCGGATTGGATCGGATCATGAGTGACCTCGATTCGACCCAGTCTCTTGATCGAGTCCTAATGTTGGATCCAGACCCAATCCAATTGAAAATCAGATCGGATCGGATCGGATTCATAATAAAAAAATCTATCCTATTAGATTATTTGGATCGGATCGGATCCATATATAATCCGATCTCAATTTAAAAAAATTTGGATCCGGTTTGGGCCTAAATTCTGATCAGGCCTTATTCATATGATAAACCAACATATATGAAGTTTATGACGAAAAAATAAATATTACTTTATCTTGATAATTAATTTATAAATAATTTTTCAAAATCTCATAGTCAAATTGAGTAAAACTGTATGAAAAATAATAATACTATAAAAACATTTGAAATTTTAATCTCATTTAATTTGTTCTATAGTTTACATGTTAGATCAATACTGAATTTGGATCGGGTCAGGTCCGAATTTAGTAAATCCAGACTCGATCCGAAATATTGAATGGATCTAATTTTAGAACCCGACCTGACCCCACGAGTCCTTTAAAATGAGTTGGATCGGATCTAAGTGGGTTGGATGGGTAGGGTCATGGGTCGACCCGATCCATTTGCAGCCTTAGCTGCTAGTGCAGCATGGGAGTCCGCGGGATCATTATTTTTTGATGAAAATAAATATAATCTAAAATTATTATTTTTTGATGAAAATATCCTAACTTACATTATATTAATTTATACTAATTATATAGTATTATAATAATATATTATATAATTAATTAGTAATATTTATTAATACATTGATATATTTATTAATAAATATTAATGATTAATAATATTTATTAATTATCTATAAGTAAAATATAAGATTTATTAATAATTATTATATTTATTTATATATAAAAATATATTAAAATTTATTTATAATATAAAATATATTGTAATATATATATATATATATATATAATTAATTTAAAATTTTTTAATTTATATACATATATTTTTATATCCAAAATAGTTAATATTGACAGCATTTATATAAATGAGCCATAAATGGCTAATAAATAAGCTAAAAAATTATTATTTTAATTATTTATTCAAAAATATTATTAAAAATTTAACAATATTTTTCTATACTTTTATCTCCGACCATAATTATATTTTTTGATGTAAAATTTTGAAATAATTTTTTCATCAATTATAATTATTTTTTAGATAAATAATTTTTATGAATCATTAGATTATCCAATCAATCAAGGAGCGTTTGTTTTTTTTCTTTTTCAATTCTCGGTTTTAACTATTCTGTCTCCTTCCTTTGGGACAACGAAATCGTGGCACTCGGGATCATCGAAGATATGAAACATGCCATCATCATTTCAGATCATCACCACATTGCCATGGCCAGCGATAGGGGAACGAGAACATATTGACGGCAGCAGCACGAATGACCACCTGACACGTAGACGTCTCGGCATGGGGTCCAGCGTACACAGCTACATTTTTCCTTTTTTTTTTTCAGAAAAAAGGATTTGATATGCTCATCTACTTTTCTTTTTTCCGCATTTTTTTAATTCCCATTTTGTTTGCCGCGAGACAGACATAGATTAGGAACTACCCTCCTGGAAGGATATAATTACGAAATTACTACGGTGGATTCCGGAAATGATTCGTGAATGGGTTCAGGTTATTTTTTTCACGCGAAAGAGTGAATATTGATGCCCACAGCCCTCAAAGCATTCTTAATTTTATCTTTCATTTATCTGTATAGATCTTATAGCAACTATTGTAAGATCCAATGATATATATTATAAATAAAGATGAATTATTCTTTCCAATGAAAGAAACCATTCGAACATTTTTCGAATATAAAAAGTCACCGGTGGTTGTATCTTTCATACGAAAAAAGATCCACCTTCTTTCACACAAATCTACTATTAAATCAATAATTGACACTTCAAGATCTATGCAGATGATGAATAAAAATGTTTAAAATATTTCAAGATCTGTGTGAGATGCAATTCGGTGGATAACACCAAAAAAAAAGATAAATCATCTTCTTTTTTTTTTCATGCTAAACATACAATCCGAACCCTATCAAGCAAGTAGATGGCTGATTGACTGTAGACTGTAGGATGTTTTTCCCTCTAAAGTGGTGACATAGACATATATTTTTATTGAAAAATTCTTAAATAGATTTACTCTACCACATATGTTGTAGATAAAATCAATGAAAAAATATCACACACATATGATGTAGATAAAGCCAATAAAAAGATGCCATGCCCATGCAGCATGCAGTGGTGTGTTGAGTAGTTAAACGATGGTGTGTTAAGATAATTGCAAAGTTAAACAATCGTATGTTGAGGAGATTCTAAAATTTTTAAATTCAAAATATTTATGTGGTATTACGTGTGATAGACTAATCTATCTAAAAATTTCTCATTTTTGTAGGTCCACGTTATATCTTTTGAAAGCTGAAGATGCTCCAACATGTAGATGAGAAAACCCGGAGTACTCAGCATCGACTGACACGCACGTGCCCCTCGCTGGCATTGGGGAGAGGAAAGCCCAAATCACAACAGAGCGAGTCTACCACAAAATAAGTGGGAACCAGAGGTTCCACTGCGAAATGAATCATGTGAGATGGATGTGCTTCAAGTCCTCCATCACAAAATAATTCCAAACCCAAACCCCTCCTAAGAAGTGCCAACCAATTAAGGTACAATTATTCGGCACAATATGAGGACTCATAAAGCCTTTTAGATAGGGTTGTACTTAAGAGATCGCATCATTTTGTGCCTATGTCTAACTTTCTATCCAAACTTCAAGGTCCAAAAAAACTCCAAACACAAGTATATATCTAACAATTCTTCTAGAATTTCCAATTGTTAGAATAATGAAACCTCTTCCATCACCCAATGGTGATGCGGGCAATATAACATAAACAACTATAAGAAAATCTATTGACACACATCTGTATTGTAAGTGGGAGTTGTCATGTTTGTTTTAAATTAACTTTGCAACAAAACAAGGTCCAAAATGAACTATGCATCGTTTATTGAAAAATTACCACACAAATAAAGAAAAAAAATTGGCCTCATGTCCACTTGTACTTATTTGCATAATCATAGCCATCATTACTTTGAAAAATATAATCCCTCATTTTTCTTCGAGTAACATTGTCCATCATTTTTACAGGCTAATGCATGTAGCTTTCACGTTTGAGGGAAGCGGGGCCAAACTTTTACTCAGATATTAGCTGCCAAATACTCGAGAAGGTGGCATTTTCACAGTATTTTCAAAACCATATCCATGACACAAGCAACCAATTATGACCACAAGACCCGGTGATAAATTGCCAAGTACCAAACTTGAATGCTGTGTCCAACATGTGAAACAGGAGCGACACTAGATTTTCAAACGCATCTACATCCTGCAAGTATTGGCAACCAAGAACTCCAATCCATCTCATCACATCGGTAAACATCAAGAGAGAACGACTCAGATACATCACGTTAGATATTTGCACGCAAATTTTAATTTCCATATGCACAGTTCTTAATTTGCTTTTTTGGGTAGCCTCGAAGTTGGAAGTCCTTTCTACTGCTCCTTTGGATGCTCCTCTATCTTTGGACTCACATCCTTAGTTCCCACTTGTTTTCTTCTACAAATTTGGTCGATTATGAATGTGAACCACATGCAGCTTTGAGCAAATCAACTCAATTTTAGACTTTGGCATTCTTGCCAGTTGGCCAGAAGAAATTACGAAATCAGCTATAAGCTGCTATCTTGAATCATTTACTTGTTAACTTAAATATTTATTTGTGCAAACCAAAGCTTTTAGTATTATATATCGAACTTAATTTATGAGGCTTTCCATTGAAAATATATACATACACATACACACACAAAGCCTTTAGGGTTTTCTCGCATTTATACCCTTGCAAATATATAGTATTGCATTTATTGCTTAAAAATCACTTTTATTCATCATACACTTACAAAAATACCCATTTCTATCAGATTTTTGGCTAACAGTGCCAACAAGTATCAATTTTAAGCATAAAATAACTATATTTCCTTTTCGTATTAAGACCCTAAGAAATTTTAGCATTCATTTTGCATTTGAAGAGTTATTTCTGTATAAAATTTTTAAAGATATTTATACAAAAGGATAACAGAATCTTTTTTACTGAAAATAATTGTCAACTTGGACAGCTTCCATGGCGCAATCTTTTTATTTTCCCGTACATAAATTTGCCTTATTCAATTATCACCTTTGATTTGCATCATCAAAATCTCTAACCCAATCATATCCTTTGCAGCCATGCGTATTTGATGAACAGTTCCTCGTCCATTCCAAGTTTATGCGTCACGAATTAATCTTCGCCATACACCACTCAGTGCTGTTGGCACACTTGTTTTAATTATATATGTCTAGTTGAACAACACTTTCTTGTGCAGATATCTTTTTAGTTTCTCCCATTGCTTGTAGCTCTCCTAGAAGTACAAAGTCTTATGGCCTTTACTTGCTTTCTTGGTCTTTTCATGCTCCTATTCCTTGAAGACAGTGTCGTGGTGCTCAATTATATATATTTGGAAGAATCCTACATGCAACTGGATTAGCATCATCTTACTGCAGACACATGTTAAACTCAGGAATGTTGGAGTGGAATTAATCCCCAGTTTGTTTGCAGGTTATGTCCGAGACCCTGTAACGAGGCTGTACTTGTGTTGAAAGGACTTCTTACTCCCCTTTGCATGACATTATATTAGTTAACACTAACGCCAACAGGTTCAGCTTTTGGCTATTTAAGCACTTTGTTCTCTCATACAGGCTTTGTTAAAGGTGGTATGCATCTCAGCCATCCAAGATTGTCAAATCCCTCTGTATGGGTAAAGATCAAAGATTTTGATCTGTTTAACTTGCTTTTGTTTCGATTGGTGGCCTTAATTAGACCTGTCAGACAAGTGGTGCATGCAAGGTTTTGTCCCACTTCACAAAATTACAAACGAACCAGCCATTGCCCAATATTTTAAGCTTGGAAGTGATTGAGTGGGAACGCAAAGTTCCAGAGCATTTGTAGTGGGTTTGGAGTTGGACCACCACCAAGAACTGAGAAGGACAAGGACACGCACTTTGAGTTTAGAAAGCATGCTCATGAGGTACAATCATTGCCCAAAGTAGTCAATGGGTCTGGGATCCAACATCTATGTGGATGCCACTGTCAAAAGGCAAGGCCAAGTTACGAGTACTAAGCTTATGGTGCAGGTTGGCAGCTTTTCTTATCCTGCAAGTGGAATCTAACCAAGTATCAAGGTGGTATACGAGGCAGTAAGTTCTGAACCATTACGTGATACTCCCACACAATGGAAAATAAGTTCACCTAGAAAGAATGCACATTCCAATCCAATCTACCAGAACTTTATTTGGTCTGGGTTTATGCAAAGGCTGACCTTGATCGATATCGATCCAAGTGACTTCTAACACTAGCCTCTGGCTAGGAGAAAGATTTGAATATCAAAATGCCAAACTAGTTGGACAAATTTTAGCTTATTGGAAGCAAAGCATGAGACATCCACGATATAGCAAGCTTTATTAATTGGACCAAAATAGGATACAGCAAAATTATAGCAAATTAACTTCGAATTACTGCAAATATTTCGATAAAATATCCACATCGGGTGAGATGGAGAGACTAAAAGTTCTCAGAAGAGCGGCCACGTTTTGCTCGTGAATTACTTTAGCAAGAAAGATCCAAGTACTTAAATGGAGCATGATCTCATCCCATTGGAAGGTTCTAAGTACCTTGTTGAGGCCAGCTAGAAAGCCATTCTCCCAGACCATAGTCCAGTCTCCTCGCGCATGCAAAAAGATAAAAATGATGCTTGAGACATTCAGAAATTAAAGTCCTATGTTACCAGAAAGTTAGAAAAGCTCAGGTGTTGGACGAGTTTTAAAGTGAAATATACTGCATGACAGATTAGTCGGCAATATCTGTAATCCTTCTAGAGTATGCTAATTAATTAAAAATTAGAAGTTGCTTGACCAGATCTTTTCTGCCAACTTGGAAAATGGGAAAAGCTACCTTCCCCTGATATGAAATTAAGGCTTTTAGATTGGACTTTCTGCTACTAAAGCAAATGGTGTCACCTCAGGTCCCAGACAAAACTACGTGTAATTTAGGGGAAAAAGCAAAGAAGAGACACATTGCATGCGACATGGAATCAATTGACCAAAAGAACCAATACTTAATTTGCATGCAACTCTTTGATTGACTACTCAAAATTTTTACAGAAAAAGGTTTCATTTGTATTTATAATTCTTTTCTATCTACTTAAACGTTTAAAGTTCACGGGTTACTTAACATGACATCACGTGGAAAAATCACTGTTGCAGGTCAGTCGGGAGACTTGCAGACGTACGTGCAAGCTTTCTGTGTAACATACTAAGATCACTAATTGAAGATCTTCATAAAATCACCTACTATATAAAATATCCTGCAATTAAAGTTGGCCACAAATGAAGCTATCCAATCTACAGTCTTATAATTCGCCCCCTTGAAGACATGGGCAACTTCAAAGACATGACCACAAGTGTCAGTGGTCATGTACCTTTCTTTGACCCGACCCCCCCCCCCCCCCCCAACCACCCCCCGAAAAAAAAAGAAAAAAGAAAAAGAAAAGTGCATTTTCAGTGGATTATTTTCTTGGTACAAGCGTTTTAAGTGGATTAATTTGATGGCAAAAGCTAACGCCATTTGCATTCAGATGTCACCGTCGCAAGCTTCACGTGCAGGATGAGGCGAGCACCGGGCTTTCGGTCTCACTGCTGAGCCCAGATTGGCCCAAGACTGGACCATCTTTTTGATCTAATTTATAAAAGATTCTGAGTCTATCGTGCGTCAACTCCTCTCTTGGTCTCAAGAAAACGCTTCGTAGGAACCAGTGAGTCACAATTCCTTTTGATTTTCTAATGGAAATTTGGTGTGGTGCTGGGTGGGGTTGAGCCACATGCTGGTTCGGCAAATTATTATTCAATACTTCTTGTCATATATCGGTCCCTTGGGATTTGAGTAGTCTTCCATTGCACCATGCGGCAAGAAAAAATTTTCATATAATTGAACAAGCATAATAAACTTGTTATTATTGGTCAATGACTCCAACATAGCAAAATCTCATGAAATATTAGCCACTATGCGTAAATAACAGCTGTTATATGCATTGTTCAGCTAAAGAAGTATTAAAGCCCTTGTGATGGCACTCTCACCACCGCTGGTTGGTAGGTAAAATTCTTTGTTCACCACCCGCAGTGTAGAAAATCTAATATAGAGTGCACCACCTCATCCGATTGGACCACGTAACGATTATTTTTCAGCACGTATTTAATACTGCAGTTCTAATTTTTCGTTTAAAATTTTGAATGACGAAAATACTTCTTTTCTTTTAAAAAAATTATGACATCCTATGCTAGTATTATGATATTCTGCATTGAAATTATGATTTTCTGCACAGGATGTCATAAAGAAAAAAAAGATATTTTCATCATTGAAAAAATTATAAAATTTTTAAATGACAAAATATCTCTATCAAAATTATAATATTTTATGAAAAAATTATGACATCATGTGCAGAAAGTCATAATTTTAATATAGGATGTCATGATATTGGCACAGAATATCATAATTTTTTCAGAAGAAAAAGAATATTTTTGTTATTCAAAATTTTAAATGATAAAATAGAACTGCAGGTATTAAATGTACGTTGGAAAGCGATCGCCATATGGTCCAATTGGATAAGATGGTGCACTTCACATCGGATTTTCTACACCACGGGCGGTGTACGAAAAAATTTCTCTTTTGTCTAGTTGCAAATAGGGTTGGAATTGGGCCCGAGCCTACATAAAGTATGTTGGGACAAGCCAACCATGTAGGAGGGCGAAAAATAATTGAAATAAATTTTTTGCCATACTTAGTCCAATAAATGTGAAAATCAAGTCTAATTTCTAGCCGGAAGCCCAAGCCATGAAACTGCTCCATTCTTGACCCAAATTCATTATTAGATTTTTTTGCAGGAGTGTTTCTGATTAGGCTCAAGCATTTTGAGTCAACCAGGCTAAGAATTTCGGGCTAATTCGAGTTCAGCTCAGAGCTTTGGATAAAAGAGGTTTAGATTTATTGCACTTTGGGCAAGACCTGCGGTGGAGTAGGCATATGGCTCGGCCTAACATAGTCCAAGCTTGGAAAATAAATAAGTTGGCATTTAAAGACGGCATATGTTATATTTGAAGATGACTCATTGACTTTAGTTTATTGACTCTCCAATCACTTTACTACCGATGCTAATGGCCATCTCTTATTAAGAGATCATTGGAGAATAATTGCTCCTCTTCAGTCTTACAATATTACATATTTTCATAGAGGGACTAATAGTATAGCTGGTTGAATGACAACATATGTAGCTAATTATATAGGAATTATTTTTTGGATTATTTTATCGGAGTTTCTTAAGTTTTTTAAAATATTTAATTTTTTGATTAATTTACACAGTTGTATCTTTATTAGAATGGTTTAATACAACTAGATTTACCATAAAAAAAAAAAAAGAAAAAGGAAAAAAAAAAGAGGGTACCTGCAGTCATTTAACACAGCATTCCTAGAGAAATTCTAAACGAAGACAATCACTTATGATGTCTTCCTACGTGACAGGGACACACACCGCACACTCCACTGAGTTGGATTGCCGTCCTTTAGGCCTTCTCATCTTGACTACCATCTTTTTCCGCCTCTCTAGTGCCCCTACTTTCGTCGCCTTTCTTTGACTCGGAACGTGGACCGGGCCACCGAGATCACCATGATCCCCCTAAGAGATGGACCGTGGATGCCGTCCGAATAATTCATACCGTTTTTTGGGAAAAAAATATATAAATTACTATACTCAGTCGGCAGCCAATTACCCCAGGATTTTGGTAAGCCATCCCTTCAATGGAATATTTTCCAAAGTTGATTATAACTTGCCTTCCTTGGTCCAAACTCTCTTTCCCCCCAATCTTGAGCCGGCAAAATCGTGTATGGATCTTGTAATTGGATGTTTGAACTTGAGTCGTCGTCATTCCTCACGAGTCTCAATCGTTTTGCAATGTATTCAGACATGTAGGCGTTGCCCTAATCCACTGACATGCAAACTTGTCTTATCCAAAATGATAACTGTGCATATCTAATTTTATAAATGTTGACAAGTTATAAGGTTTTGTTTGCAAAATGCAACTTCTAGATTTGATATCCAGCAGAAATAAGAACCACCAAGTTAGGAATCAATTCAAGAAAAAAAAAAAAAAAAAGAGATAAGATTTGGCTAAGAAGAAGAAGAAGAGAGAGAAAAAGAAGAAGAAGAAATATAAGCTTGAGCTTGACTTGATGCGAGAGCCTGTAACCTTCCTTAAGGATGTTTTTTCTTTTTTTTTTTTATTTCGACATTGACCTTTTAAGATCTAGCTATGAATTGGTCTAAAGAAGGAGAAGAATATAGAACTTGACATGGTATATATATATAGTATAAGCACTTGTTTATCCAGCTTGATATATATTATCGACCCTTACCCTATCTACTTATGCTCCTAGAATCAATTGGTTATTGAACACTATATAGGATCTACTAGAGGGTATAAGTTAGCAAGATCCACTTAGTTATCCCATCACATCATGAAGAAAAATAATAGTTGCAGGATGCTGCGGGGATCCGCAGATTTATATGAATGTTTTATTTATATCTAATATACTAAGCTCACAGTAAGCGGGTATCACCTATACCTCTAACTAGATGTTTTGCAGGAATTTTAGTGTACTCTATTATTTCCCAAAGAAAGTTATCTATGGAAGCATAAGCTTACTTTGTAACAGTAAAATAAAAAAAAAAATCTTGTTAATTAGATATTGTTGCTCTTAAGTCATTCAAGAGTTAATAATGTCACTTTCTTCACCGAAAAAAGGTGTGCTTTAAGTGGATTTGATGGCAAAACCTAATGCCACATGCATTTAAATACCCAATACACTTTCTTTGAGCAAGTAGTGTTTATACCAGTACTACTTTTTCAAAGGTGGAAAATGGGCCGGGGCCGGCACAAGACCCATTGGATCAGGTAGTTTTGGTTTCGGACTAGCCTATCAGCCCGAGCCAATAACCCAATTCCATCTTGGCCTAATTTATTGTTGGATCTTGTGCCATGAGTATTGCGGGTCAAGAAATTCTTTGTGCATCGTGGGCGGTATAAAAAAATCTAACATAGAGTATACCATCTCGTCTAATTGATCCACATAATTATTACTTTCCAAAGCGTATTTAATGTCTGCAGATCGGCTTTTTCATTTAAAAATTTTATATGATAAAAATATCTCGATCTTTTGAGAAAAAATTATGACATTCTGTAGCATAATATAGCCCAAGGTGTCATAATATGGCTTAAGATATCATAATATTAGAGAGACATTTTTGTCCAATCATTTTTATCGTGCATTTAATATCTACAGGTCGATTTTTTCATTGAAAAATTTTGAATGACGAAAATACCTCTGCTCTTTAGAAAATATTATGACATCTTGTGCATATTATGGACACACGATATCATAATATAGATATAGAATATCATAATTTTTTCAAAGAGCGAGGGCATTTTTATCATATAAAATTTTTAAATGAAAAAGTCAACTTATAAATATTAAATACGTATTAGAAAGTGGTGACTATATGGATCAGTCGGACGAGACGGTACACTTCACATCGGATTTTCTACACCACCGATGGTGCACTAAGAATTTTGCATTGTGGGTCAGGCTCGATAATCTTGGGCGAACTAAGCCAAAGCCAAGGAAATATATTTTTGGTGAAGTCGAGGTCAACCAGCCTTTCTGTTAATTAGATTTTTTAATTGTTAATTAGATTTTGTTGCTCTTAAGTCATTCAAGAGTTAATAATGTCACTTTCTTCACCGAAAAAAGGTGTGCTTTAAGTGGATTTGATGGCAAAACCTAATGCCACATGCATTTAAATACCCAATACACTTTCTTTGAGCAAGTAGTGTTTATACCAGTACTACTTTTTCAAAGGTGGAAAATGGGCCGGGGCCGGCACAAGACCCGTTGGATCAGGTAGTTTTGGTTTCGGACTAGCCTATCAGCCCGAGCCCACAACCCAATTCAATCTTGGCCTAATTTATTGTTGGATCTTGTATCATGAGTATTGCGGGTCAAGAAATTCTTTGTGCATCGTAGGCGGTATAAAAAATCTAACATAGAGTGCACTATCTCATCCAATTGATCCACGTAATCATCACTTTCCAACACGTATTTAATGCCTGCAGATCGGCTTTTTCATTTAAAAATTTTGTATGACAAAAATATCTCGATCTTTTGAGAAAAAATTATGACATCCTGTGGCATAATATAGCCCAGGATGTCATAATATGGCTTAAGATATCATAATATTAGAGAGATATTTTTGTCCAATCATTTTTCATCATGCATTTAATATCTGCAGGTCAATTTTTTCATTGAAAAATTTTGAATGACGAAAATGCCTCTACTCTTTAGAAAATATTATGACATCTTGTGCATATTATGGACGCACGATATCATAATATAGACATAGAATATCATAATTTTTTCAAAGAACGAGGATATTTTTATCATATAAAATTTTTAAACGAAAAAACCAACTTATAAATATTAAATACGCATTAGAAAGTGGTGATTATGTGGATCAATCGGACGAGACAGTGCACTTCACATCGGATTTTCTACACCACCGGCGGTGCACTAAGAATTTTGCATTGTGGGTCAGGCTCGACAATCTTGGGCGAACTAAGCCAAAGCCAAGGAAATGTATTTTTGGTGAAGTTGAGTTCAACCAGCCTTTCTGTTGAAGAGAAATTTTTTGTACATCATCTACGATGTAGAAAATCTGATGCTGAGTACACTGCTTCCTTCGATTGAATCACGTAACCATCGCTTTCCGATGCATATTTAATGTCTGCAAGTTGATGTTTTCGTTTAAAAATTTTATATGATGAAGATGTCCTTCATGATAAAAATTTTTAAACAAAAATATCAATATGTAGGTATTCAATATGCATCAAAAAATGATGACTATACGATCCAATCAAAAAAAATGATATACTTTATGTTAAATTTTTTATGCCGTCGGTGGTGCACAAAAAATTACTCTTCCATTGAAAGTAGCTCAGTTGGGTTGGGACCATGAGCTTTGGACCGGACGCTGGCTCGGGATTTGAAAAAAAGTTGTGTTGCAAATTTAGCCCAAAGTTTAATTTTTTGGTAAAGAATCCAGCCTAAATTTCAAGACTCGTGGCAGCATAATAGCCCAGCATTTTGGTCAGCCATTCACCGACCTTCATTTCGTTCCATGGAAATTATTTCCAATGATTAGTTGATTGTGATTGATGCAAAAGACTTGCTCTCCAGTCAAAAAAAGATGCAAGACTTTAGGCTCATGCGTGTATCCTCAGGCCTTCCGTGGTCCCGACTCTCGTTTTTTTTTTTTTCCTGCGAATGGACAATTGCGTACCAATCAAAGTAATTGGATGTTGGATTTCTAAATGGTCGGCATTCCTCATGAGTCTCGATGGATTTTTAATGTGTTCAAACATGCAGGCATTGCCTTGATCCACAAACTCGTCTTTTGTGAGTTAGGAATAATTTATAAATGCTGAAAAGTAATAAGGTTTTGTTTTGTAAAATGCAGCTTGTAAATTTTGTATCCAGCGCAAGTAAGACACTAAATTAGGAAGCAGGTCATGAAAAAAAAGCATGGGAAGATTTTGTCGTGGTATGTATGTTGAATACGGAACTGGACATGATATATTTGTTGATAGATTGACATACAAGCTCAAGCTTGACATGGTGCATATGATATGCAAGTTCATGGTTGTCTAATATGAGCAGATGTAGTCTTCCTTTTGGGTTTTTCTCATGACCTTGGCCTCATTATTCATTAGGCCCAAACTATCAATTGATCAGAAGAACCATTTATATGATGTCAGACCAACATACAAACTCAATCTTGTCTAGTATGAGGCTATGAGCATCTCTAGCCTTCCTTTTGGGTTTTTTCTTGTGACATTGGCCTCATTAAGTCCAAGCTATGAATTGGTTTAAAGAGTCTCAAAGGCTTGCCTCTGTTAGTCTGGAGCTCGAGAACTTTTGCAAGCCCAAATAGTGCATACATTATTTTAAGTCTAATGCTTTAAAATAGTTTGCCTCTTTTAAGTAAGTATATATATGGTACTAAATCTGATTTGGTGCTCATCCCTGGTACTAGCTGAGGCAAGCGTTGCAGTATTCTTGGTCAGAGCCGATCCCGGGGAGGGTCGAACTGGGCAACCACTTTAGGCCTCAGATCCTGCATTGATGTTCCAATGGGATGCAAAAATAGTTTTCTATAATATTATAATAAAAAATAATTAAATAAGTTAATGATAGATTTTACATATTGCTTAACGAACATATTTATAAGAAATTATTGCATATAGATTAATTTTTTAATGATAATTGATGTTTAAAGTATGCTAATTTTTAATAGAGAATGTCTTATTTTTTCATTTGGCCCGAGGTCTAAAAAATGTCAGAACTCTGTTCTTGGTTCTTTGGTATCCGCATAAAAACCCTCGCTTTGGTGACGTCTTATCATCTCTCCTCGTTTTTATTATGTTTCAAGAAGGATGCTGAGTAATTTTTCCCATAAATTTCAATATTACCGCTTTTAACCATCTTGGAGAAAGAGCACAGGCGGGGATGTGGAGGAACCATGTCTTGCCCAGTGCTTACTATTTTGGGCTTCCAGCGCATATTTGCAAGCAAACGATTGGTGGAATCAACTACTATTCCTGTATTCCATCAAAAAATGAGTGCTTTAAAATAGTTACACTGCAACTGAAACCCGATTAGAACTAGTTTATTCAAAGTCCTTAATAACATTAATGTTATCACAATAACAACACTTTCTTAAAACCGCAACCAACAATTATAATGATTGAACGAGGCAAATATTATTTGCCAATATATCCCTTCCCGAAACTATTATCAATTTCCTTAATGATTACATGTTAAAGCAATCGTCTAGATTTGTCATCAAAATGATTACAACCTCAAATAATTGCCTGTGCCAAACATTTTTGCATTTTCAAAATTTAAAAGAAAAAAATGCACACAAAATGTATTTCAGGTTGTAAAAACCAGAAATATGATATTGTGAGGCAACCTAAATGGAAAGGGGAAAAAAATAATGGATAGAAAGACTTATTAAATAAGAATTTTTTTAATAAACAGTGTAAATTTTTTATGCTAATGGGATAGTTGTTACGATGGAATCCATTATGACCTTCCTCATGTTGCTATCGTAATAATCTATCTAATACATTAAAGGAGAGTTTGGTGCACTCTCGGAACACCAAGTGCCGAGCTGAGGTTGGGCCACATGTCGAGCATGCATGTGTCGATGCACATGTTATGCTATGCCATGACTATAGTCAGATCAGGGGCAGCTGGGCCTAGAGGTGAGGGATGGTGCCATATATCCCTTAGGTGTCTGAAGGTTCAGCTGAAAATAAAATAAAAAATATCAAATAGTGAGAGGAAAAAAATATTGAAAGAAGAAACAAATTAAAGCTGATCAGTGTTCCTTACCATTTGATTTAATAGGGAGGTAGTGGAACAGTCAACTAAGTGTATTTTAGGAGCTGAATAAAAAATTCAAAGCGAAAGAATATTCAATCCGATGGTAAGGGATGCTATTGGGATTCAAAATCGAATTAATGATGATGTATGTTTTTTTACCGCGGTTAACAGGCCATTCAGAAACAAAAAAGAAAAAAAAAAAAAAAAGAGAGAAAATGAGGTGATGGGGAACAGTTTAAAAAATTGAAAAAAAAAAAAAAAAAAGAAGAGATAAAAGTGGTGATGAAGGCTTCCCTTATAAATGTCGTTCCGTATCTGAAAGGTCAGTTGAAAATAGAATAAAAAATATTAAACAATGAGAGAGAAAAAATATTGAAAGAAGAATCAAATTAATGTTGATCAGTGTCCCTTGCCCTCCAATTTAACAGGGGAGGCAGCAGAACAGTTAATGGGGTGTTTTCTAGGAGTTGAATAAAAATTTAGAGCAAAAAAATATTCAATTAAAATAATAAGTGATGCTGTTGGGATTTAGAATCGAATTAATGCTGATGTATATTTTTTATCCCGATCAACAGGCCATTCATAATCAAATTAATGCTTATCGATTGCCGTCGGATTTAAGTGAGGATTCAGGAGATTGGGATATCAGATTGGAAGGAATAATCTAGATGAATGCAGATCGAAAAGCAACGGGGTGCACCGGATGCTTGACAGTAACTAGTCATTTCAATATGGTCCAACCAATGGGATCAAGTTTGCCTCTAGGATTTTATCTTGTTGTGTGTCATTCTCGATTGTGATCAAGGTGAGCTCCTTATGCCTTGATCGTTTAAGCACTCACCAGAGGAACTAATGGGAGGTTATTACAGGGACTTTGTAGCGTTTCTTTGCCATTCTACATTATCTGAGTTAGAAGGGATTTGTTTCAGCGTTGACAACGTAAGCCTCCATTTGTTTGATTTTTTTTTTTTTTTTAGATTCATCAGAGCATTGACGTATTGCTGTTAGTGGATGGCGGCCATCGTCAACCAACGTGGCATCATGTGAGATGGATTGGGCCGATTGAGGGATTAACAAAGAAAAGAAGAGTGAATAGATCGGTTCAGAAAAATAAAAAGGGACAGAATATACCTTACGGTTTGTGGGGGACAAATAAATAAATAAATAAATAAATATATATATATATTCATAAATTATTAAAAATATTTTTTCTCTGATTTCAGCTGGATATACCGGTACATTACAATCTATGGATTTTCCAGTTGATGATGGATTTCTTTTATATTTAAATCCCGTCGCGAAGGGTGGGTTCGGCGCCAGTGGAGCTTTATTTGAACTCGTGTTTTCACTGTGTAAAAAGGATGCGTCTATGTTTGCAGGTGGTGCACGTACACGTGTGACACAATGGACCATAACCACCACAATGACTACTGAGACATTATATCAAAGCAGTTGCTTTTAAATGTCGGCATATCTGCGGGAGATTGAAATCAACTATTGTCTAAGCACGAGAGTGCATGGGCAAATGGCTCTTCCAAGCCACGCAAAGCTGGTTGGGTTGAGGGCCACTGAACCCTAACCCAAATGGGTCACCATTGTACCCAAGAAGGTGATTGAATGGTGTTGCTGCTAGAATCTGAGGTCACTCGAGATTGGTACAGGTATGAGGTGCTGACGAGGTTGGATGCCTCTTGAGGTAAAGTAGAGAAGTGTGGTGAAGCAACCGCACTTGGAGACGTAGCTGTCCGGACTTTTTCGAAGTGGGGTTGCCTTAAAAATCAAATCCACTTATTGGAGATCTTTTGGCAGAAATCCTCTAATGCTCAAATCAATTGAATCATAGGAAATGATGGAAGAGAGAGAGTTTCAATGAAGAATGCTGTGGAAAAAGATTTATCTGAGGATTCTCCGACTCCCTCTGTTTAAAGGGAAAAATTGATGGTCGTCACTGAGATGGATGGAGTGTGGGTTAACCACCCAACAATGGTTTTCATCATGCAATAACTGCATGGTAACGACCATCCATATTTCTCTACATTTATAACTATTTTAATTATGCAATTAGAGTTTAATAGACATAACTGTCACCGAGACCGTAGCTGTAACATAATCGGGCATCTATCATCTCCCTGATTTATTTTCAGTTCATCATAATCCAAGGTGCATTACTTCGGGCAGCTTCAAGGTTATATTACTTTGGTTTACTCCAAGACTAAACAAGCAAATATTCACCATATCAAATAGTACAAAACATGCCCTTTGGATGGATCCGATCCTTCAGTTACACATTGTTGAGTAGTGTGGCTCGAAATATAGTGGTTCATCTCTTGGATAGGAAGATTCAATGCTTCTCAATCCTAGAAAAATAAGACCAAAACCTCCAACTTATTGTTGCTTGGAGAATGTGGTGGTGGAAAGTTGTCAGATTGCAAGTTAGATCAGATTGATATGGTCCGGACTTCATGGAATCAGACTGGTGCGAACCACCTTCGCAGGCAAACCGAAAACTAAAACCAGCTTGACTTGACATTGCACTTAAAAAGATGTTCAAATCACTCGGTTGAAGAAGAAGAAGAGTAGACTAGCCATTATAATTGAAGTTTTTTTTTCTCATAAAAGACTCTGCAAAATGATTAAACCAAAAAATTAAAAAAATACATTGTGTATTACAAACAGATATAAATGAACATATTAGTTCAATAATATACCCCTATTAACGAGGCATCATGTGTTTTCTTTTTTAATTTTCTTTGATGAAGGTATATTAGGTATGCCTTATAGTTTTGATTCAAGAATCTTCCATGTAATGCGCAAGAAAGATCAATTGTTTCCAAAATATAGGATAAATTATTTCCCACCAATGGGTCGGCTGCAATCTGAGAACCTGTCTTAGTCTAATTCTGATCTGCCTTGTAGTCTACTAGACCTTTTGTTTGCTAATTAAAGCCACAAAATAGAATTCGTTTTCATAACATGGTTGCGTACATCCCACTTGGGCCATGGCCCAGAATCCTCAGGCGATTTAAGTCGATGGGCCATGGAAAGCGATTAACGCTGATTGAGCATGTTAAAGAAAATTCTCACCTTAAAAAGAAAGTATGTCTTTATTTTTATTTTTATTTGTGAGGCTGGCGAAGCCCTGTATCTTAAAACTTTTCTTCGAATTTTTTGGTTTTTTATTTTTTAACAAACAAGCACGGTCATTCAGTTCTTTTTTTTTTTTTTTTTTTCTTTTGTTGTGTCTACGGTCATCCAGTTCTAAAGCGATGTAAAGGACGAGTTATCTGTTGGTGTTCACGGGCAAGGCCGTGGGTTAAATTTCCGAACTCAAATTGGTGCATGTCACCCTTATCTGCCCCTCACGTGTACATCTGGTACCCCAGAAGGCAACCAGCTATTATGCGATCAGAAGCGAGCTTGATCGGACTGATGAACGCCGCCACGTTTGCACACATGCATGGATACAACTTCGAACAAAAGTGTCAGGATGGAGCGAAAGGGCCGAGAGTGAGTGCTCAATTGGACCAACGAATGCCACCTCATATCCAAAGGCCAGGAGCGAGTGCTCAATCGGACGACTGATAAATGCCACCTCAGATCACAACTCACATGTTGACACGGTCGCATCCGCATTGCACCCAATGTCAGTCCATGGCACGAGAAGCCTTGCGGCATCAACACATACGAAGGTGGGGCTGCCGTTGAGCCATCAACAGTGCAGCACCATCGACAGTGGAAAGGAATATTTGCCTTCCCACGAATCTACCATTGGATCATCCACTTCTAGCTTTGAGATCTATATAGGCAGATAAATGATGGAGTTCAGAGTGCATTGAGATCTGTGCGGTGGGTGATCCAATGGTGGCTTCGCGCGTAGGCCCAAAAATGCCGCCGCTCGCTTCTCTCCACCTTTCCTCCCCCGGGGAAGGGGAAAAAGAAATTCTATAGCTTAGAAACCGTTCCAGGTCCCCTGATGATTGCTGCATTCTCTGATTGGAGAATTTCTCATTCTCGCAAAGAAAGTAACAGGTGAATTGAGATAGTTGTCCCACCTCTGGGGAGACATGCTAGCCTACCATGCAAAGGTATATGGAAGAGTCTCTCCGAGCCCAGCCATGCTGATGCAACTCTTTTTCGTAGAACTCGTGGTGTAATGTACAAGATTTTAAGCCTCAGGGCTCACCAACTTAAAAACTAATGAAGAAGAAGAAAATAATAAAAAAACTGCAAGTCCACCCAACCGAGTCAAGCCGTGATTAAGGTGCAAACTGTAGAGAGAAATAGGCAGAAAGGCATATGACCAGGCACTCAAATCCATTGTGGCTAGCAATCTGATTACCGGCATAGGCTCATCTGGCCAGCAATTAGAGAACAATGATCGGTATATGGTAGACCTCCACATAGCAAGACAAGTCACGATAAAAATATCAGAGCTCAATCCAACCTAACAATCCTAAATTAGTTAGGATAATGATTGGAATCAAATTGATCCCTGATTTAAAAAATAGCATGGAGAATGAAGGATAATACAAAGTCTGAATATAATTCCATTAAAAGATAGCATAAATTACATCAAAGCTAAACAATGCACCAAGGCCCTGGTCTAACATTATTTGTTCCTCTCATTTATTACATAATTAACCCTGAAAATTCAGCAAGGACAGGGAAGTTTCAGGGAAGCTAAGAGGGCATTAGACAACGGGTGTGATACACCGCTTTTAGCAGCTAGCATAGACAGTACTGAAATAGCTTTTGATGTTGTTGTCGCACAGGATCTGCAGGAGCTTGACGTTGGATGGGCTCACAAAGCACGGTGTCTTGAATTGGCTTATTGAAGTCCCAAGGCTTTAAGAATGTTCTAGAATCTTCTGGAAGGTTCCTTTCCGGACAACACGGAGCTCAAGCGGTCCAATGCCACCCGCCTTCCTTGAGCTGACATAGCCTGCATCCACAAAAGCTAGGTCTAAGCAGTTGCAACAGCTGCTTAGAACCTCGTCGCTGGCATCCGAGCTCAGCTCCAAGAAGATCGCATAGTGGCCAGGGTCTGTTGAACGATCGACATGGCTCGTAAAATCCACAAGCTCTAGTTCCTCGGCTGCTAAGAGCTTGTTTGCCTCCTCGGCAGCCACCATCACGTCTTTCTCCGTGTTCTTGTCGATGTTGACGGATAGGACTACGCTTCTCCGGCATACATACCTCAGCTCAGGCGTGGAGTTATGGGATCCTGCTACCTTTACGATGTCCCCCAGCCTATAGTGATATAGACCTGTCATCGGATGCAAACCACAAACACTATTGTCGGCAATTAGATACCACCAAAATAACTTCACTGATTTTTTTTTTTTTTAATGGTGATAAAGGAGGCAAGTGCCACTGTAATATTATTATTTTTTTGACTGAAAGCAGAGGTAGTAGGATGCTACTCTTTTTTATTACTGATAAAAATCAAAGTTATATTTCCAAGAAAAATAAAGAAACTACATTAGATATAGAAGGAAAAAAGAAAAAAAAAATATCAGCAATTTATTGCAGTAGTAGCTAAAGTATCCAGCTTCATTCTGAGTCTCCTGTGTTTGTCTTGATTCTTCACAGAACAGAGGTGTTTTCAGCCACGAAAAATCTGAAGAATATTTTGCAAAACAAAGAAAACAGACCCTTTCCTTCTTAGAAATATCTGATTGTTTTTTTTCCCTCCAAATTTTTTAACATACCGTGGTCAATAATTGATCACCTGCCTTACTCTCAAGTTTATTTTTATTTTTTCTTCTCTAAGTAGTCCACCATATAATATTATTAACCTGGAGAATGTACAAATGGAGGAGATTGGACGGAGTGAGAGAGAGAGAGAGAGAGGTTACCATGGGTTGCAGAAGCTCAATTAATGAACCCTTGAAATTTCAGCGACATCAAAGAGAAAGCACCTGACGTGGATGATATTTCACTGATTTCATATGGGCGAGTTGTATTAACATCACAAGTTTCAGGTGATCAAATTAAAATATAGCAGCAAAAATAGGAAATTTGCGGTATCATAGTACATGAAAGACATCCAACAATCATACAGAAGACACCTTATGAAAACGTCCATTAGAGCTTCTACTTCCAATTAAAGCTTTCCCAGCGTTTCACCAAACATGGCCTGAAGGCATGAACAGTAAAAATACGATGACAGGACAGAAAGAAATAGAGCAATACCTGTAAAACTGGTGATAACAACTTCATACTCTTTGCCAAGCTCAACTTCTGTAAGACCAACTGGCTCTGTGTCACGCCCCGAATCCAACACCCGGGTCGGATACGTGATGGCCGCACACTCCTTAGAGCAAGCCCTAAAGAATATGCAAGGCCAAATTAAATCATTACAATCTTATCAACCATAATATTTAATTTCAACAATAATTCATAAAACTTGCATAATTACAATTAACATTCCTTCAATCCTCTGATCAAGTATCAACGGTACTCTATCTATGTATCCGCTCACTCACAAATCCATACCATAGCCAACCATGGACATCTTGTAACTCTGAGAAGAAAAGAAAGATAAAGGAGTGTGAGCTTTACAGCCCAGTAAGAATTCCCATATCACACTGATATAGTAATATAGTCTGAAAATAAGGATAAGCAATAAAATATAAAATCTCATGTTCAATATCCAGAATAATGCAAACATTCATAAATTTTCTGTCTTGTCAAAATAGATGCATCATCATATGTTAACAGGTGAAACACTTTTATTCAACAATTATTTCATGTCTTATCTTTCATTCTCCTTTCATAATCACATGATTCTTAACAGTTTCTTTCTGGCTCTGGACTATCCAGTCTATACCTCAGTCATCATCCGGATCGAATCCATTTAAAAAGTCTTTCAAGACTATCCCAGGATGAGCTCCTGGCCGGCTGTCCCACGTACCAAAGCCCGTGAGAGGCTGTCCCAGGCATAAGCTCCTGGCGGGCTGTCCCAGGCATGAGCTCCTGACCGGCTGATCCACCTGTAAGCCAGTGGGGGCTGTCCCAGGTATAAGCTCCTGGCGGGCTGTCCCAGGCATAAGCTCCTGGCCGGCTGTTCCACATGACAAGGCTAGTCCATACCATATATCTCTTTCTTTTTATTTAATCATTATGTATTGATTTCATCAATCAATTCTGTCTTGCATTATGATCAATTCAGATATGTCATATCCATATAATCATGCCATCAATCTCTGATACGTATATATTAACATAACATACTCATGCTCAAAATCAAATAACAGTATCTCAGATATAATAAATTCATCGATCTCAAATCCGACAACGCAAAAACAATAATGCAAGACCAACAGTAAAATAGCATATATATAATAGTGATCATGTATAGAGATTCTTACCTTTACCGGTGACTAATCCAAACACAGAAATCAATGTTCTTCTTTGATTTATGAATTTCTCTAACAAGATATTCCACTCGATATCATATGCAGACAATCATCTCTTCATAACCCTGATCAATATAAAAATCACATATATGGAGAAAATTATCGATAATCGATCCTAATAACACAGATCGAGGACCTCTCTTAGAATTAATCAAAATTAGGATTTGTCTATGTATCAGGATCCTCCACTGATCCATAAGACTTCTAGAGAGAGAAAATCCATGAAGAGAGAGAAAATTCTAGAGAGAGAAAGTAGAAAGATAAAGTGGAGAGAGAAACCTTCGTATCCTTCCGATGAGGCAATCATGGTCGGGATCATCAGAGGTCCTATCAGGGTGACTCAATATGAATCAAGTGTTACAATTTCAAATAGGATCGGCTGGGATCAGATCTATCGCACGAATTTCGGAGCAATCTCAAATCATCTTATTTTCATCTCAATTTTATCCTAGGGTCCGTGATGAAATCAGAGAGAGAGAAAGACTTTAGAGAGATAAAATCCACAAAAAGAGAGAAAGATCTAGAGAGAGAAAATAGAAAGAGAATCTAGAGAGAGAAAGTAGAGAGAGGAGAGAGGAAAGATTTTTTTCTCTTCTTCTTCTTCTTATTTTATTTTTATTTTTATTTTTCTCTTTCTCTTTTTCCTTTTTTTTCTTTTCTTTTTCCTTTTTCTTTTCTTTTTCTTTTCTTCTTCTTCTTCCTTTCTTCTTTTCTTCCCGCGGCCACCCTTGGCTGAAACAGGAGAAGACCGTGAGGTCCCCCCCTCGGTGGCTCGGGCTCCGGCAGCTTGACCGGAGATCCGGCAACGACGGCGATGGGCAATGAACGGCCGGTGGCAAGGTTCGGCCGGCGAGAATCAAAAAGAGATCGGAAAAAAGGAGATTTCTTGTTCATGGATTTTCCGGCGAAGACGGTGGCCGGCGGCGAGGCTTTGGGCCAGAGGAGAAAGGGAAGAGGGAGAGGAAGAAGGGGAGGGGCTTACTTTGCTCCGACGGTTGAGAAGAGCTCCGGCGAACCCCTTTTCTTCCTGTTCAAAGAACTTGCAGAAAAATCTTGGAAAAATCCCTCTAAACTCTTAATAATCTCTCAAAATCCCATGTTAAAGACCTAAAGGGAGGGGAAAGGGGGTTTTATAGAGGAGGAATCTGGTTTTTACTCGGATTCCCCACTCCTTTTCACGGTGGGAAGAAGACTCTCAACGGGAGTCTTCTTCCTCCCGATTCCTCTGTTTTCTCTTTTTTTTTTTTTTTTTTTTTATGTGGGCTGTGGCTGATTCTGGGCCGGGGTGTTACACTCTGATTCTATGTAGTCAATGGTGGCACTATTCTCCAACTCCTGCAACTCAGGCTTTACCAGAGGAATAAATTCGAAGAACGAAATGCTCGGAAGCACTGCAAACGTTGCCAACTCAGGAGGCAGTCTAGAGTTTACATTTACACCAATGTTTCCCTCAGAAGCCCCATAATCCGCACTTATCAGTGGCAAGCTTCCTGCATAATATCTTAATTTTTTCAAGTATGGTTCCATTGCTCCCGTCATAATGCCATAGACAGACGTATTTGGCATTTGGAAAAAGTTCTGGGATCACACCGTACCAGTCACTTAAACCCTTACATTTTTTATATGTGGAATCTGCCAGTGTGGGATTTGGAAATAAAAGTTTAGAAACAGCTGCGCGCACGGATGGGACAGTACTTCTGCTGGAGAGAACCCCATGCCTGATATCATTACAAAGATCTTCCCAAACCAGCTCAAACGTTCGAAATGCAATAACTAAGCTGTAGGCAAATTGTGCAAATACGTGCTGCACTTCATCTGCGTAAATTAGCCCACACAGAAGGTGACAATAAAGAGACTGGTCGAAATCTGGACCAAATGTAACTTCATCAGGACTGCAACACTGAGATTGGATATCCTTCATTGTGCGTTTGAATTGTTCATGTGCAGCGGTGAGGCCCCCACTTGTTTTCATCTTGCATGCTACTGTTAGATGAATTGTAAAGCTTTTCCGTTCCCAGTTGGGGATTCTCTGCAAGAAGAAATTGTTGGTGGATTTAATATCCATGTTTGAATAAATGAATATATATCCGATAAGCATGCAAACAAATTAAGGCTCTCTCACATCAATCGAACAAAACATGGTTATATACTTTCTAGTTTGTCAAATGGATACAAATTACAGAACTATGGTATTTAGCCAAGGACGTCTAAACTAATTAAACTCGACGCTCAATTTTGACAGACCCGCGGTCCATTACCAGAAGGATAAAATAGGACGAGAGGACCTAAAAGGCCAGTAAACAAAGAAGCGGTCTATTCAAGTCAGTATGAAAGGTTATGAAATTTTGAGAAAAGGTACCACTAAGGATTTCATTGAAGGCTACCATACTGCGAAACACTTCGTACCGGTTTCTAAAAGAAAATGCAGTCTTATATGTCTGAAATATTCCTCCTTCATTAAAAGGCAAAAATTTGCGCTTCCCTTTTGTGGCACCAGAACTGTAGCAAAAGACAATATTCTTCCCAGTTAGCTGGCAATTGATATTTGGTAGTCAATATACCAAAGAAAACAAGGCACTCTACGTAATTAATACCTGAATGAAAATGCTGTTAAAGGCTTCCCGGTGAAAATTATCCATAGGTCCCTGGATGGATCCGATTATTTTTAAGTCCCTGGACTTTTCAAATTGAATAAAAAGTTCCTGAAATGCTAAGAAGTTATTTTTAAGTCCCTACCGTTCACACAGATTGGTTAAATAGATCCATGTTCAGATTACATGGATTTATATTTAAGTTACACAGGTTTATGTTCAGGTTACGTAGGTTACCTGATTTCAATACCTGGTTATGCACGTTCATATTTAGGTTATACAGATATGTACCTTGATTACACAGAAATAACTCCTTGGCATTTCAGAGACTTTTTATTGAACTTGAAAAGTTCAGGAATTTAAAAATAATTTCTGATCCATGTAGAGACCTATAGATAATTTTCCCATGATGTATCTCCATCGATGATCTTCTGAATGTAAGGCTCCAGATCTTCATGGGTTATAAGAGGAATGCAAGCCTTAAAACTCTTGGGGTCAGTTCTTCCTCCAAGACCGAATTTCTGCAAGTACTCTGCCTCACCATTTTGTTCAAGAATCTTTCGTAGGGTCTTTTTCGGGACCCAACCGGCATCCTTCATCAGCATCTCGAACTCCTCTATTACACTTTCAGGATTGAAAACCATCATCTTCTCCATGTCAACTAAGCTAAAAGCTTTAGAAAATATGTCTACCGAAGATCCAATGCCAACAAATCCTCAATGTTGTGTGAGGAGTCGAAGTGAGAAGGTTCCAATTTTATAGACCTCTTCACTTCATGAACCACAGAGGATACGGACACCTGGCCATTTGGATTGAGCTAGTCTTGTCACCGAAATAAGGATAGTGGGTCTACTCATGATATTTCGGTAGTTATATTTGTCAACGATTTGATCAAGGAAGCACTCATCATTAAAGAAACTTGAAGTTGCAATGGGTATATCATCACTTGCTCAGCACCATATAAAATTACCGTTAAGTGCCATCTAAAAGTATTACAAACTGGCTCATAGTAATAAGTTCACTTCATCTGGAGAACAAAGTTGAGCAGAATCGACGTCACAATATACTTACTGATTTCCCCACTGCAGTCAGCATCTACAAAATTAACTCCTCCCAACTATAATTAATCATGTCTACTGAAAAATCAATTGGTGATTATGCTAGTGAAATTGTGGAAGAAAAATGCCTGGTGTACTCCTAGCATACCTCCATTCTGTTGGCTTATTTTAACAAGCCACAAAGAGCAACTACTCACAAAAAACAAAGAGACAAAGTGTTGAAAAAGATTCTTCAATTCACGTCGTTTTTCATTTACATACATATTTATAGTTGTTTAAGAGATACAATTGGCATCCCTTTGAAAAGACACATCCCTGAAAACACCTCTTTATCCAATGGACACAACACTTCCCAATGGATACAACCCTTCCTAATGGAAACAACCTTTTATGAATGGACACAACCTTTGATGAATAGGTTTAGTAACCAACATATTCCCCTTTAAACCTATTCATAGAGAACAAACTCCAAGATTTATTCTTAATTCGCTAAAAGCCTCAAGTTGAAGTGGCTTTGTGAAGATATCTGCAATTTGATTTTTCGATTTGCAGAATTCAAGCTTAATAACCTTATCGTTAACTTGTTTCCCAATAAAGTGATACCTTGTATCTATATGCTTGCTTCTTCTATGTTGGATAGGATTCTGTGCTAGCTCGATCGTCGACTACTTATCAACAAAGATTGTAGTTGGGCCTTCTTGTGGATGACTTAATTTTGCCAATAAATTTCCTAGCCATATAGCTTCACAAACACTTGACACCACTGCAACATATTCTGCCTCACATGTAGATAGTGCTACAATTTATTGTTTTTTCAAGCTCAAGGTAAAAGCAGTAAATCTTAAGTAGAATACATATTATTAGGTGCTTTTTCTTTCATATTGATCTCCACCCCAATCACTATCTGTGCAACCAACCAACTGAAATAGGCTAGTTTTGGAATAATTTAAGCCATATCTAATTGTACCTTTTAAGTATCTTAGGATCCTTTTTGCTGCTTGCCAATGTGACTCTTTAGGATTCTCCATGTAATGACTCATTAAACCCATAGACAATATCTGGCCTGCTAATAGTCAAGTAGCGGAGACTTCCAACAAGACTTTTGAAGAGTGTGGAGTTCATTGATTTTCTGTTATCATCTTTACTAAGTTTTATTCCATATGCAGTTGGAGTACTAACGCCTTTGCAATGCTCCATTTTAAATTTCCTTAAGGTAGTCTTAGCATACCTTTTTTGAGATATAAAAATTCCATCATCACGTTGCTTTACTTCAATGCCCAAAAAATAAGACATGAGACCATCATTTGTTATTTCAAACTCTCTTGTCATGCTTGCTTTGAATTCTTGAATCATCTCATGACCACTTTCAGTGATTAATAAGTCATCCACATAGATGCAAATGATCAAAATATCTCTCTTTTTATCTTTCTTGATATATGTAGCATAGTCATATGGATATTTGTTGAAGCCACTTCCTTGGAGATAATTATCAAGTCGAGTATTCCATGCTCGAGGTGCCTGTTTCAAGCCATATAATACCTTTTTTAATTTATAAACTTTATTTTCCATACCTTTAACTTTATAGCCATCGAGTTGTTCAACATAGACTTCTTCTTCTTCTAAATAGTGATTAAAAAATACCAACTTGACATCCATTTAATATATCTTCCAATCATGTTGTGCTGCAAGAGAAAGAATCATCCTTATTGTATCAAAGCGAATGAACGGTGCAAATACCTCATTATAGTCAAATCCCTTCTTCTGCTTATATCCTTTTGCAATAAGTCTTGCTTTATACTTAATAATCATGCCATCTAAGGTTCGTTTGATTTTATATATCCACTTTATGCCAATAGCATTGTGGCCTTTAGGTAGCATAGTTAGTTCCCATGTTTTGTTTCTTTCAATGGCCTTAATTTCTTCATCCATAGCTGCTTTCTATGTTTCACTTTGTAAGGCATCTTCAACAGTTAGTGGCTCTTGGTCAACAAATAAACATTGTAAATTGATACCCTCTGTCTCTTCATAGATTTCATCCAAACTCCTCATCTTCAATAGACTTGTGTTTCTACTTGTTCTGGATGACCTTGATGATGAAGAAGATGAATTTTTAGATGATGAAGTTAGCATTTGTGGAGTAGATGCGGAATAAATTGGAGAAAGAATTGGTTGATTGTCTAGCATATGTATATTTTCCTTATCTTCAATAATTTCATCCATGAGCCTTTAACTTTGTCCTTCTTCTTGTGTGCTCCAATTCTATGAAGCATTTTCGTAAAAAATTATATCTCGGCTAATCACCACCCTTTTTGTCACTGGATTATAAAGTTTGCAAGCTTTTGATTGCTTGCTATATCCTATGAAGATGCTTTTCTCACCTCGATTGTCTAACTTTTTCCTTTTCTCCTTAGATACTTGGGTGTAAGCAATATACTCAAATATCTTAAGATGACATTACAAGAAATTAAGATATTAGCAATGGTCATTAGCGATAGCATTTCATTACTAATAGGGGTATTAACGACGATATTACCGACGGTAATTTTTTCATCATGAATAATTATTTTACCAACTGCTATCAGCGACGGCATTTCTGCTGTCGCTAATAGTAGTTTTAGTGATGGTGAAAATGGTATTAGAGATGACAAGACCGTCGCTAATAATCATTAGCAATAAAATTCATCATCACATATTTTTTTATTTATTAAAATTATTAGCGACGATGAAAAGAGTATTAGCGATGGCACTACCGTCTCTAATAATCATTAGTGATGGCATCTACCATCACAAAAAATATATTTTTTTATTTATTAAAATTATTAGTGACGGTGGAAGAGTATTAGCGACAGCATATGCCATCACTAATACTGAATGCAGAATATAATTTTTTTTTGAATATAATATAATTTTAAAATTTAAGACTATTTTCATCATTTATTATCTAAATAATTATCTTAGAGTATTATCACAAAAGACCACCTCAATCTGATATCCCTAGCTATGTCGATCAATAAAATTTTATTTTGATGGTCACGAACAATCATATAATGATCTGATAGTTAGAGACCACTGATGGATCTGAAAACTTACAAAGATAATTTTGATGATATTTATAGTATACTATCAAAATTTTACTTCAATCGGACATCACTATCATGGTCAATTTAGTATGAAATAATTTAGACCGTTAAATAAAAAATAAGTGATCAAAAGGCCCAAATGACATTCGATTATAAGATAATTTTTTAGATAAATGATCTTTGCTACTATTTTGATCATTTGTATAGTGGTGATCGTAAAATTCTAACCACACATATATGAACGATCCAAAATTATGTCTCTTGATACTCTTTCTTAAAGTTCTTAAGTAATTATACTCATACTTTTATAAGATCTGCTTAACATGGATGGTTCATATATGTATGGTTTGAATTTTATGATCACCACCATATAAATAATTAAAGTAGTAGCAAAGATCATTTATCTAAAAAATCATCTTAATTAGATTGGCCTTTTGATCATTCATTTTTTATTTAATGGTCGAAATCATCCTATGCTAAATTGAACATGATAATGATGTTCGATTGAAGTAAACTTTTGATAGTATGCTATAAATATCATTGAGATCATTGTAGCAAATTTTTGGACTCATCGGTGGTCTCTATCTATCAGATCATTTTACGGTCATTCGTGACTGTTGAAATTAAATTTTATTGATAGACATAGCTAGCGCTATCGGATCAAGATGATTTTTTATTATGATACTCTAATGATAATTATTTAGATAATTAATGATAAAAATAAATTTTAAATTCTAAAATTATATCATATTTAAAAAAAATAAAAAAAATTATATTCTACCTCTATAGTAGTGGTTGCGTAATAACTACTGCTATAGGTCTATTATAGCGATTACACAACCACTGCCATATATTGTATAGCAGCAGTTTATATATTACTATGACTAAAATAGATTTAAAAAAAATTAATTATAAATTTTTAAAAACTATTAACGACGGTATTAGAGACGAAAATACCATCGCTAATAATATTAGCGACAGCATTGAAGACGAAAAATACCATCGCTAACAATCTACCCCAAAAAAAAAATTTTTCCTCCCTTCGTGTGCCCTCATTTTCTCCTGCGCGCCCTCCCACCCCCCACGTTTTCCCCCACTCCCTCTTTCCCCCACCTTCATCTCCCCGAGCCCCCGACCACGAGCATCCGATTGCCTCCTGCCTCTCCAAGCCCCTAGCCGCAAGCACCTGGCCGCCTCCCCATGCCCCAGGCTGCCTCCTGACTCCTTGAGCCCCCAACTACCTCTTCGAGCCCCCAGCCACCTACCCGAGCCCCCGGTCGCCTCCCGCCTCCCTGACCTCTGGCCTGCCTCTCCGATCCCTCGATTGCCTCCCACCTCCCCGAGCTCCTAGCCATGAGCACCCGACCGCCTCCCGCCTCCCCGAGCCCTTGGCCGTGAGCCCCTGATCACTTCTCTCCTCCTCGAGCTCTCGACCACCTCATGCATCCCCGAGCCCCCGACCGCCTCCCACCTCTCACCTCACCAAGCCTCCGATTGCCTCCTACATCCCCAAGCCCCCTGCTGTGAGCAACCGGCCACCTCCCCGAACCTCCGGCTGCCTCCCGATGACCCCAGCTACCCTCGCCTCCCCTTGCCTCCGGTCATGAGCCCTTAGCCGCCTTTTGCCTCCTCGAGGCCCCAACCACGAGCCCCTGGCCGCCTCCCAGACCCTCGGCCACCTCCCACCTCTCTGAGCCCTTGGTCGCCTCCCATCTCCCCAAGCCTGCCGGCCTGACCTCGCAGCCCCTATCCTGCCGCCCCCAGCCTCTCGGCCCTGCCACCCCTAGCCCCACCACCCCAATCCTGCTAGCTTGTCGACTCGACCTCGCAGCCCCTATCCCACCAGCCCGGCCCCATGGCCTCGACCTTCCAGCCCTTGCCCCATCGGCCCAACCCCTTGACACCAACCCACACTGGCTTCCTGTGGCCCCATCTTTGCGCTCTCGTCTCTACGACCGCATCCTCGAACCGACATCCTATCTCCGAGCCAGCATCCCATATATGCGGTTGCTGTGTGCCTTGAAAAATTTGATAAATCCATGGTCATCAGCTGCGGTGTATATCGACCTGCGTTTAGGTATAGAGATTCGATCTCAACTTCATAGTAGATATGATCTACATTATAGATACGATCTATATTTTTTATTTTAGATTTCAGATTATGCATGTTAAGTCATAAGATCCTTACTTAGGTAGTTTTTAAATTAGATCTAATGCATGCTAGATTAAAGTGTTTAATCTAGATTCATTCCGCTGCATTAAGATTCAAAAAAAAATTTTAGTTACATGCATGAAACTACTTGCAAACTTTCAATGTTATCAGAGCCAGGTTGGGACATGAACATAAATGCATGAATCTGACATCTAAAAAATCAGAAATAAAATTGATTTGATTTATTGATGTTTCATGCAATACTATCAAAATCTGATTTTATTTACTTGCATATATGATATGTGTAGTGTAGTTTATTTTTTGAGTAGTCTAGTACTCCTCAAAATCTATGGTAAAGGCCATCCTGCCATGGAAGACTATGGTGGAAGGAGTGCCTGCATAAATTGAGAGAAAGAACCGCGAAAAGAAGACTTATATGATCTGAAACTTTGAAATTTTTGTGGTTGGCACACCTATCGAGTTGATTGATTTTTGATTTGAGATGGGCTACACAGCCTTAGGCAGTCCACCATTGAGCATTCTAGTTCACAGTCACCATCAGACTGGAGGTCCTATAGGGATCACTGGATACGGATGGACATATAGGGGGTCCTCTACAATCAGTGGAGCGGCGAAGAGTACTCCAGTAGATGGCAGAGGGTCCGACAGAATCGGGTCCACCCAGCAGGATCCGATCAGGCACATGGGCGACTCCGTCGACACACATATTGTGATCGACAGACTGATAAAAAATCTTTATCAAAACTCTTAACTAGAACTGTAAAAACTTATATATATATATATATATGCTTTAATTAATTTAATTTTATTATTTACTTATTGTAGATACGATAATTGGATCATCCATCAGGCCAGCTAAGGTTGTGGGAGGCCAGACACCAGTCTAGGAGGATTGATGATTACTTAAATTTTAGATCATGACAAATCATGATAAAAATTTCAAACTGTATTTATTAAGTTATTATAGGATCTGATATGTATATTAGAACTAATGTATTTCTGAATTATGTAGGCGGATTATGTGGAGTACGTTGTTGTGTGACATGACAATGATCCATCCACTCAGCCCCTCCTTGATGTTGAGGGATGGCTCGGGGTCACTGAAGGGGTGAATAGAAGCTGAGTCATAGGAGTCGGCCATAGCTTCGACCCTCCAGCGATTCGATACTGTTCGGTATCATCACAGGCCTTGACGTCCCAGATTTGGAGCGATGTGTACGTGGAGACGACAGTAGCAATGACAAAGCCATCGCTAATAGTTTTTTAAAAAAAATTAATTTAAAAAATAAAAAATTATTAAAAATGGTATTAGCGATAACAAAGCCATCACTAATAATTTTTTTAAAATTTTAATTTAAAAAATTAAAAACTATTAGCAACGGCATTATCGTCGCTAATGCTATTGCTAATAATATTATTAACGATGATAAAATTATCGTCGCTAATAATGATAATTAGTGATGGACGTATTTATGTTGGCTTTTTAGCAATAGAAAACCATCGTCAATAGCATTAGCGATGGCAAATTGATTATTAACGATGGCAAATAATCATCGCTAATAGTCAATTTTTTTGTAGTATGATTGATACTTGGCATATATCCACTCCATGCCTCTTGTGGGGTCATGTGCTTAAGACTCTTGGTCGGACTGCTATTAATCAAATAGGCTGTACACGCAACTGCTTCTGCCTAAAATAACTTTGGCAGTCCTTTCTCCTTAAGCATACTTCTTGTCATATCCAAAATAGTCCAATTCTTTCATTCTGCAATGTCATTTTGTTGGGGAGAGTATGCTGCTATAAATTATTGGTGAATTCTCTCTTCTTTGCAATAGCTTTTGAAAATATTCGAGGTGTATTCTCCATCTCTATCCGATCTTAATATCTTCAATTTATAACCCCTCTCCCTTTCTACCATGGTCTTAAATTCTTTGAAAGTAGAAAAGGCAGCGGACTTTTCTTGAAGGAAATAAATCTACAGTTTTTTAGTGTAATCATCAATGAATGTAATAAAATATTTATTACCTCCATATGACTCTGGTGTAGGTCTGCATATATCTAAGTGTACTAACTCCAAAAATGTTGAGGCACGCCATGTCTTGCCACTTCTAAAAGGAAGTCAAGTCTGTTTGCCAACTATACATCTGTAACGACCCAGAAAAAAAAAAAAAAATAGAGGAATCGGGAGGAAGAAGACTCCCGTTGAGAGTCTTCTTCCCACCGTGAAAAGGAGTGGGGAATCCGAGTAAAAACCGGATTCCTCCTCTATAAAATTCCCTTTCCCCTTCCTTTAGGTTTTTATCACGGGATTTTGAGAGATTGAGGAATTTTTTTCAAAAGGATCCGCGGGTTCTTAGATGGAAAAGAAAAAGATTGCCGGAGTTCTTCTCGGCTGCCGGAGCTCGAGGTAAGCCCCTCCCCTTCTTCCTCTCCCTCTTCCCTTTCTCCCCTGGCCCAAAGCCTCGCCGCCGGCCACCGTCTTCGCCGAAAAATCCATGAACAAGAAATCCCCTGTTTTCTGATCTCTTTTTGATTCTCGCCGGCCGAACCTTGCCACCGGCCGTTCATTGCCCATCGCCGTCGTTGCCGAACCTCCGGTCAAGCCGCCGGAGCCCGAGCCACCGAGGGGGGGGACCTCACGGTCCTCCCCTGTTTCAGCCAAGGGAGGCCGCGGGAAGAAAAGAAGAAGGAAGAAGAAGAAAAGAAAAGAAAAGAAAAAGGAAAAAAAAGAAAAAGAAAAAGAAAAGAAAAAGAAAAAAGAAAAGAAAAAAAAAAGGGAAAAAAGAGAAAGAGAAAAATAAAAATAAAAATAAAATAAAAAGAAGAAGAAGAGAGAAAAATCTTTCCTCTCTCCTCTCTCTACTTTCTCTCTCTAGTTTCTCTCTCTAGATTCTCTTTCTATTTTCTCTCTCTAGATCTTTCTCTCTTTTTGTGAATTTTATCTCTCTAGAATCTTTCTACTCTCTCTGATTGCATCACAAACCCTAGGATGTATTTGAATTAAAAATATGATGAATTGAGATTGCTCCGAAATTCGTGCAGTAGATCTGATCTCAGTCCGATTCTATTCAAAATTGTAACACTTGATTCATATTGAGTCATCCTGATAGGACCTCTAATGATCTCGATCATAAGTGCCTCATCGGAAGGATACGAAGGTTTCTCTCTCCACTTTCTCTCTCTAGAATTTTCTCTCTCTTCAAGAATTTTCTCTCTCTAGAAGTCTTATGGATCAATGGAGGATCCTGATACATAGACAAGTCCTAATTTTGATTAATCCTAAGAGAGGTCCTCGATTTGTGTATTAGGATCAATTATCGGTAATTTTCTCCATATATGTGATTTTTATATTGATCAGGGTTATGAAGAGATGATTGTCTGCAAATGATATCGAGTGGAATATTTTGTTAAAGAAATTCATAAATCAAAAAAGAACATTGATTTCTGTGTTTGGATCAGTCATCGGTAAAGGTAAGAATCCCTGTACATGATCACTATTATGTATATGCTATTTTGCTGTTGGTCTTGCATCGTTGGTTTTGTATCGTCGGATTTGAGATCGATGAATTTATTATACCTGAGATACTGTTATTTGATTTTGAGCATGAGTATGTTATGTCAATATATATGTATCAGAGATTGATGGCATGATTATATGGATATGACATATCTGAATTGATCATAATGCAAGACAGAATTGATTGATGAAATCAACACATAATGATTAAATGAAAAGAAAGAGATATATGGTATGGACTAGCCTTGTCATGTGGAACAGCCCGCCAGGAGCTTATGCCTGGGACAGCCCGCCATGAGCTTATGCCTGGGGCAGCCCCCACTGGCTTACAGGTGGATCAGCCGGCCAGGAGCTCATGCCTGGGACAGCCCGCCAGGAGCTTATGCCTGGGACAGCCTCTCACGGGCTTTGGTACGTGGGACAGCCGGCCAGGAGCTCATCCTGGGACAGTCTTGAAAGACTTTTTAAGTGGATTCGATCCGGATGATGACTGAGGTATAGACTTGGATAGTCCAGAGCCAGAAAGAAAATGTTAAAATCATATGATTATGAAAGGAGAAATGAAAGATAAGATATGAAACAATTGTTGAACAAAAGTGTTTCACCGGTTAACATATGATGATGCATCTATTTTGACAAGACAGAAAATTTATGAATGTTTGCATTATTCTGGACATTGAACATGAGATTTTATATTTTATTGCTTATCCTTATTTTCAGACTATACTACTATATCAGTGTGATATGGAAATTCTTACTGGGCTGTAAAGCTCACACCCCTTCATCTTTCTTTTTTTTCTCAGAGTTGCAGGATGACTTAGATTGGCTATGGCTTGGATTTACGGGTGAGCAGAAGGATAAATAGAGTGTCATAGTATCTGATCAGAGAATTGAAGGAATGTTAATTGTTATTATGCAAGTTTTATGAATTACTGTTGAAATTAAATATTATGGTTGATAAGATTGTAATGATTTATTTGGCCTTGCATATTCTTTAGGGTTTACTCTAAGGAGTGTGCGGCCATCACGTATCCGACCCGGGTGTTGGGTTCGGGGCGTGACAACATCCTTCACATATTTCTTTTGGATGGTTCATTTTTAGAAGCCCTTTCACCATTCCATTAATAGATAAAAACTTCAATCCATCAAAATTTAAATGCCCGTACTGCAAATGCCAAAGCCATGTGTCATCCCTCAAATGTGCTTGGAAGCATCTCTCAACCACTGTCTTTAAGTTGATAGAAAACATTCGATTTTTCGACATCCAAACCTTTGCAATCAACTTCTCATTCTTATTTCTTATTTTTTAAAGTCAATGTAGAGTCATCCATATGGATGATATAGTCTTTTTCTAGCAATTGTCCAGTGCTGAGGATGTTGCTCTTTGACTCTGATACATAGTATGCATTGGATATATACTCATGTGAGCCATTCTTCAAATGGATCATAATCTTTCTTTTTCTCTTCATTGAAACTTTGGAAGAGTCGCCAAACTTGATATTTCCATGTACATCATCATCTGTTTCCATGAATAGCTCTTTTTTGCCACACATGTGGTTTGTTGCACTTTAATCAAGGAACCATATGTTCGAAGCATCTTTGTAACCTTCTTGACAAGCAAGTAGGAGAGTTGGCTCTTCTTTCATAATACCATCAGTGTAGTTATTTTCTCTTCAATCTTTTTATTCCAACATTCTTTGCTATAATGACCATAGTTTTTGCAATTATAACATTGAATATTAGACTTACTAGTACCACGCCGATTAAAGTTTCAGTCATGATGGTATCCTCCTCTTGTAGAGTTGCGACCTCCATTAGTATAGAATCTACGATCATTACCTCCTTTTTTGTTGCAATTGTCTCCTTTGTGGTTCTCACTCTTTCGTTCATTTAGCTTTAACTTTATCTCCAAAACTTGTTCGATTGACTCTATATCAGATTTTTTTTACAACTTTTGCTCATGTACTTGAAGAGATCCTGTTAGTTGATCGATGGAGAGGAACTCGATGTCCTTCGACTCCTCTATGGCAATGATGATGTGCTCAAACTTTATAGTTAATGAGCGCAAAATCTTCTCTACAACTCAAACATTTTCAAATATCTCACCATTTCTCTTCATTTGATTCATAAGAATCAAAATCTGAGAAACATAGTCTGCAATACTTTCGGACTCCTTCATGCGGATGCCTTCAAACTCGGCTTGCAATTTCTGCAAGCAAATTCACTGCACACGCTCATCTCCTCTGAAGACGATGATGAGGATATCCCATGCTTCCTTGCTCGATGCCGCTTCAGCAATTTTCTCAAAAGAAGACTCCTTCATTGCTTGATAAAGGAAGAACAAAGCCTTCTTATATCCTTCAACTCATTTCTTTGATTTGCAGAAAAACAGCTTATTCTTGAGCCATAGGTTCATGATACCCATTATTGATGATCTCCCATAGATCTTGGGATCCAAACAATGCCTTCATTTGAAGAGATCAATTCTTATAATTTTTCTTTGAAAGTTTTGGAATTTGAGGTTGAAAAAGCTTGGTGGTCATTTTCCTTGACAAAATTTCTCCCTTGCCTTGGCTCTGATACCAGATGTGTTGGCTTATTTTAACAAGCCACAAAGAGCAACTCACTCACTCACAAAAAACAAAGAGACAAAGTGTTGAAAAAGATTCTTCAATTCACGTCCTGGTTTTTCATATACATACATATTTATAGTTGTTTAAGAGATACAATTGGCATTCCTTTGAAAAGACACATCCCTACAAACACCTCTTTATCCAATAGATACAGCACTTCCAATGGACACAACCTTTCCTAATTGAAACAACCTTTTATGAATGGACACAACCTTTTATGAATAGGTTTAGTAACCAACACATTCTATCTTTTGTAAATTGCTAGGGTAAAATGGCAACTCGTGAGCCACCTAACAGGTCATCTATGGTGTCCTCATTGGACCCATAGAACTAAAATCCAAGGGGTTTCTTGAAAGACCTCCAACCACCCTCTCTCTAACCAGACAACTTAGATCTCTTTAAATATCATTGGTGCCATTCTGTGCTCAGATTGGACAAACCGTGCTCTTTTTGAAAAAGTAGTGCCTGCATGTATTTGCTACAGCAAAAACATGAACGGTTTCGCATTGCCACATGCTTCATGTGTAGCACCAAACTATGGAGGGCCCATATAATAATTGCTTCAATCAGAGAGGTTTCATATCACAGTTATTGGGTTTCGGTTTGTATCTTTCCCATAAAAGAATGGTTTACCTTCTTACACGACATCAACCATTAAATTTCACAATGATCATTTTAAGATCTATGCAATAACTAAAATAAAAAGATTGAAAGCTTTGAGAGCTATGTAAGATACGATCCGACCTTATTGCTATCCAATCTAGGGCTTCAAGAGGAGGACTGAGGCACGATATGATTTTTCTGTATAATTAATTTATATGACATTTTCTCCTCTCAACTATAATTAATTATATCTATTGAAAAATCAATTTGTGATTATGCTAATGAAATTATGGAAGAAAAATGCTCGGTGTACTCCTAGCATACCTCCATTCTATTTTTTGTAAAATGTTAGGATAAAGCGCCAACTCATGGGCCACCTAACAGGTGATCTATAGTATCCTCATCAGACCCCTAGAAACTAAAATCCAAGGGGTTTCTTGAATGACCAGCAGCCACCTTTCGCTCTAGCCACACAACTTAGATCTCTTTAAATATTATTGGTGCCATTTTGCTGCTTTCTGTGTCCAGATTGGATGAACAATCCTTCTTTTTGAAAAAGTAGCGTGGGTACTTTTTTTGGGGTAGGGAAGTAGTGGATGGACTAGCTCCTCATTGATTCACTACTTTGCTTCTTTCTGTGGTTATCACTTTCTATTTTGGAGACCATGATGGAATCCTTACAGTTGGTAATTTTTGAATAATCCACTACTGTTTTGCTAAAGTTTGGATATTACTGTCTGAGTCTCTTTTATCTACTATCTTATGTTTTGGATCATTTCTACTATCACTGTTTATTCTCTGTAATTCTCTAAAATGAATTGTGTAATTTTTTAAGATATTTTTTTATTTTATTTTTATGTAAATATTTAATTTTTTTCTTAATAAATTTTTTGGTGAGTAGTCAGTTGTTCCCGCTGCTCTTCAATACATCAAAAAAAAAAAAAAAAAAAAAAAAGCAGTGGGCGTACTTGCTACAGCAAAAACATGAATGCTTTCTCAATGCCACATGCTTCATATGCAGCACCAAACTGCGGAGGGCCCATACAATAATTGCTTCAATCAGAGAGGTTTCATATCACAGTTATTGGGTTTTAGTTTGTATCTTTCATGTAAAAGGATGATTCATCTTCTTACGCGGCATCAATCGTTGGATTCCACAATGATCACTTCAAGATCTGTGCAATGAATAAAATAAAAGAATTGAAAGCTTTGAGAGCTGTGTAAGATGCAATCCAACGTGATTGCCGTCCAGTCTAGGGCTTCAAGAGGAGGACTAAGGCATGGTAGGATTTTTCTATATAATTAATTTATACGACAATTACTCCTCCCAACAATGATTAATTATGTCTACTGAAAAACCAATTTGTGATTATGCTCGTAAAATTATGGAAGGAAAATTAATGCTCAATGTTCTCCTAGCATACCTCCATTCTATTTTTTGTAAATTGTTAAGATAAAATGACAACTCGTGAAATAGGTGACCTATAGTATCCTCATCAGACCCCTAGAAACTAAAATCCAAAGGGTTTCTTGAAAGACCTGCAACCACCCTAGTATCCTCTCCAGCTCCCTCCTGACCACCGCCATTTTCCCCACTCACCCCATCAATGCCGCTTCCCCAACCCCCTCCCCTCTTCGGCTCTCTCCCGATCACTATCCTTTTCCCCATCTACCCCACCACTGCCGCTTCCCCAACCCTCTAGAATACCTTCATTCTATTTTTTATAAATTGCTAGGATAAAATGACAACTCGTGAGCCACCAAACAGGTGATCTATAGTAAGGGTTTTCTTGAAAGACTTGCAACTACCTTCCGCTCTAGCCATATGATTTAGATCTCTTTCAATATCATTGGTGCCATTTTGTCTCTTTCTGTGCCCAGATTGGACAAACAATCTTCTTTTTGAAAAAGCAGTGTCTTTGATGGGATCCGATGCATTAATGCTGGTATGATCGCATCCAACACGAGGACTTTCCAAGGGATCATCTATTTTAGTACTACTCTCGCCCAAGCATGCTTAGCTGCAGAGTTCTGACTAGATTTAATACATTAGTGCTGATATAATTGCACCTAATGGATACTACTGACTCTAATATGTGGATACTATTGACTCCAGAGAGTTCATTGGTGACTTGGGCTTAATTGACCTCAGCTACACTGGACCCCGATTCACTTGGTGCAAGAACCATCTTGGGGGAGCTAGGGTTTGAGAGAGGATTGATCGAACACTTGTTACTACTGATTGGCTCCAGCAATTTCCTCACCACCAAGTGCAGCACCTTTTGAGGATCGCTTCAGACCATTGTCCGCTTCTCATTACGACTAATGGCCCACGACTGCCCAGGGATCCATTCAACTTGATCAGGGAGGTTTGGAGGATGCAAGTGCATGAGGATGCAAGGTACTGGGTGGCTAGGAGGCTCGAGCTGACGAGGCATAGGATCATCCGATGGAATCATCTTGAAATTGGAAATATCTTTAGGTGGCTTGAGCAGGTAGAGGTAGATATTGCAATGCACCAGAGGAGAGAAGATTAGGAGGGGGGTCTAGTGGAGCTTGATTTGAGGGAGCTTCACTACAAACTCTCGAAGTGCCACTCTCTTTTATGATAGCAGGAGGTCTTTTGAAGGCAGAAGTCTAGGGTGCAGTGGATTAGAGAAAATAACCGCAATACTAGATTTTTCATTAGGCTACCATGCTCTGTAGGTCGACCAACTGAATCAGACAGTTGAGGGACCCCGATAGTAGGATGGTGGAGGATAGCGTGGGGATCCATGACCAGCTTTTTCAATTCTTCAGCTCCTGTTGGACTGCTCCCTTGGATGAGGATGCCCATCCTACTTGCAACATCTCTGATGATGAGAATATGGCTTTGACTCATCCAAAGTCTGCTATTGAGGTGCGTGGGGCCCTTTAGTCCCTCGAAGAGGATAAAGCCTCAGGGCTTGTTGGCTTTCCCCTCTTCTTTTGTAGATATTGGTCAATTGTCAGTGATGAGGTGATGGAGGCCATGCAGATGGTCTTTGATGCCAAAGGTATTCCTGAGTAGTGGTAGCAGATGTAGATCATCTTTATCCTGAAGCGACCCGATGCATTGGCTCTGGAGCATTACAGACTAATCAGCCTTTACACCCACTCTCTATAAAGTATGTGTGCAGGTTTTGATTAGACATTTACAATTGATTATTCCTTGACTGATCAGCCAGGAGCAGGGTGCTTTCCTCAGTGGCCACTGTATCATGGATAATTTCCTACTAGCTTAGGAGTTTATGTATGACTTGCGATGAGCCCCATTCATCGGAGTTTGATGGCCATCCAACTAGATATAAAGCGGACGTATGATCGAATGAGCTGGCGATTTTTGATCTGCATACTTCCTGAGTTTGGCATCCCTAACAGATGGATTGATTAGGTCATGGACTGTGTGGAGGCTCCAAGTTATGCCATCTTGGTCAATGGTTCCCCTACAGAGTTTTTCCACTCAACAGGTGGTCTTCGACAAGGGTGCCCTATCTCCCCTTATTTATTTTATATTTTGATGCTCTTTCTCATGCTCTTCGAGCGGCAGTCCAGAGGGTAAAGCTGGAGCCTTATTGGCCTACCCCAGGGATGCAGCCTCTCTCACATCTTCTTTTTGCAGATGATTGATTACTTATTGATCGTACTTTGGTATGAAATATGAGGTGCTTCTCATCTATTGTTGAGGCCTATTATCGAGCATCGGGCTAGCTTATGAATCTATAGAAATCTAGTATTATCTTCAGTCCCAAGATGAAGCCCCAGGTGAAGCAGGTGATTCGGGACAAGCTGGCGATGTCTGAGCATGTCGGAACCCTAACATATCTTGGGGTCCCTATCATCAAACAGCGACTTTGGAGAGTTGATTGTCGACCCATGGAGTAGTGGATCAAGAAGTAACTAGATGGCTAGCAAGCCAATACTCTCTAAATGGGGTATGTCACTCTTATCGGATCCGTATTGAGCTCCATCTCGATATACATTTTGGCGAATATTATTGTCCCATGCTATTATAGGACTTTTGTGGTGCCCCATAGCCTTGGAGGTGGCTACAAGTAGAGCTGATCGATAGGCTTTAGGTTCACTATGGCGGATGCGGTCATAAGTTAGGACGAGAGCGATCCTAGGGTGGAGACAGTGCATAGCATCCACAAACTCGAGGTTCAAGCAATGACAACTTCGAGGAGCTTAGTTGGGGCTTCAGATATCTAGAGGCACAAGATGGAGTGAGAAATCAAGAAAGGGCTAAAGACTGTAGTGAAAAGTAGATTTTAGGGTATTGGGTCAACTCAGTACTAGACTGGATTGATCAAGTCTGAGAGAGACAGAAAATAGGCTCTCAAAAAAATTGACATGATACGCAGGTTAGCCAGCTCAATTTTAGACTGAGTCGACTAAGTGCCAGATTAGTCGCCTCAGTCTGAGACTGAGCCGACTCAACTGCAGTGGGATTTTTGATTTTGTCTGGGATTGAATTTTGATCCTAAGATATTAAGGTCTGGTTTGTTAGGTCTTAAGGTGGCTAACTCAAGGATTTAAATTGAAATTAAGTCCAAAGATGAGAGCATATGAGACATAGGTGTATATGGGCTCGGGTGAGTGTTTTCATGTAATTGGGTCTAGCCAAGAGAGTTTTTCAGCTGGGGTTTATTAGGATATATGTGTAAATCCTAGGGTATATAAATCATGTATTATAACATATTGTTAATGGAACCAATACAAAGCTTTTCTCTCTAAATTCTTCATCTCTCTCTGGTTTGCACAGCGCCCTAGGTAGAGATCGAGCAAAAATCCTGATGTCACCTTCTTTGGTGCAGATTGCTAGTGTTCTCAAGCATCTGTGTCTTGAAAATCTGTACAATATTTGGTGCAAAGTGGAGTATGGAGAAGGAGACGTCAGGATTAAAGTTCTCTATCAAAGGTATCTTTCTCAATCAGATTTGTGTTGTTTGTGATTGTGGTTTGAGATATCATGAGCAGGGGTTGAAGATCAATTTTGAAAAGTTTGATGAAAAAAAATTTTCTTAATGTGGAGGACAAGGGTGGAGGATTTGTTGGTTCAGTAAGAGCTGGATCTGATTTTGGAGGAAAAGCCAAAGGGGATGACAGATCGAACTTGAAATTCTCTAGAAAAGAGGGTCTGTTCGCTGATCAGATGGTATTTGACGGACTCGATATTGTACGACGTGCTAGAAGAGAAGACATCCAAAAATTTATGATCAAGATTGCACTCTCTGTACATGTGAAGGAACATATGCAACAAGCTTATGCTGAAGAAATAATTTTATAACCTTCGGATGGAAGAAGGTGGAAATATGTTGGAACATATTCAATAGTTTGACCAGTTGAGTATGGATCTACTCAATTTAGGTGTGGCTATGGAGGAGGAGGATAAGTCCCTGATGTTGCTATGCTCGCTATCTGAGAGTTTTGATCTACGGGTGATGACTCTATTGTACGAAAAAAAGATACTGGTATATATGAGAAAATAGTGTCGATCCTTCAGACGAACGAGCAGAGGGAGTAGATGGTGAGAGGTAATATAAAGCTTTCTCAAGATGTCATGGTGGTTGGTGAAAGGTCTTGGAGGGGGAAGGATAGACATGAGGTAGCGGAGAGGCAGACATCTCCAAAGAGAATCAGGGAGGTTAGTTGCTACATGTGCCAACAGCTAGAGCACATGAAGAGAGATTATCCTCGAAGGAAGAGAGAAAAGGGAGAAGGTTCTAGATCAAAGTCATCTAATGCGGTGGCTGAGAGCAATATATCAGATGATCTTCTGATGTTATCAGCTAGACATAGAGAGGAGGCAGATCAATGGATACTGAACTCTGCTAGCTCTTATCATTGTACACCTCACCGAGTATTGTTTGCTTCTTACACGTAGGTGGGTGAAGGGCAGCAGGTGATATTAGGAGACGGGAGCTCTTATAGTGCAGCAGGAGTGGGTTCGATCAAGCTGAGGATGTTTGACGAGAGGATGCGAACCTTGACAGATGTGCATCATGTCTCGGATCTCAGGAGGAGCATAGTATCACTTGGATACTTGAAGGAGAAGGGCTTCATTTTCAGAAGTGATTCAAGGATGCTGAATATCCCCAAGGACAGCAGGATTGTGATGAGAGGGAGGAGATTGAGGAGTTGGCTGTATTAGATGGAGGGATCTGTTGTGTCCAGAGAGGTCGAGGTGATTGCTTTAGTCATGGAGGATCAATCGGAGGTTCCGTCGGTGCAGATTAAACAGTTGATGGTGTATTTATCAGAGTTGCCTATTGTGGGGTCGTTGGATCACAGAAAAGTGGAGCACTGAGGATAGGTGCATCCACATGTGGAGGAGCACCGAAGAGAGATTTCTTCATGGGTGATGATGAAGTCCATGGCCATGGCACGAGCTCTAGGTATCGAGGTGTAGAGGGAGATAGAGTTTTTCAGACACTCAAGCAGTGGTGAACGAACACTAGGAGATGGCCTAGAGGTATATGCATCGGGGATGGATGCTACGGTGGTGACAGAATGCAGAGAGAAACTTTCTACAAATGCATTTTTGGAGACTCATTTTCGAAAATGCACTGCTAAACTTTCACACAAGAACCTTGTATACAAAGTATCAACACAAGAAACTTGCTCCAAATGCACTGCTAAACTTTAGATAAACTCATTTTCGAAAAGGTAATAGATAGTAGTAGTATAAGAATTACTTGTTTGTACTAGTATCTTACTACCTTTCACATGAATTTGAGGCTTACCTCTTTGGCATTAATTATCATCTTCATTCTCAACCTGTCTCATCTTCTCACATTGCTCCCCATAATGGCGATAAAATTCTATCAACTTCATGGTTTTGTAGGACATTTGATGAAGAACATTGTTCATACTTTCACTTCTTTGAGTGGACTTCATGTGAGCAGAAAAATAATCTAAACTAAAAGTAGGGCACCACTTCTCTTTGATTCTGTACAATGCCTTCAACCATTTATTGTCAACAAGATTAAAACTTCTAATCATCTCACTCCAAGTTGATTGAAATTCAGTCTCTGATTGACAATCATAAAGACATTTATTAAACAAACTCCTGAACTCAGGCTTAGCATAGAAGCTCCCAATTCTTTGAGCAGCATTTTTGGAGATATGCCAATAGCAAAGACAATGACAAGTGTTAGGAAAAATCTGCTTTATAGCATTTGCCATTGCTTGACATTGATCAATGAAAATAGTCTTTGGTGGTTGGTTCTCCATTACCTCCAAGAATGTCTCAAACACCTAAGTGAATGTCTCTGTAGTTTCATTCAAAATAAAAGTACAGGCAAAAAATATATTTTTTCGATGATGGTTGATGCCAACAAAGGGTGCAAAAATCATATTATATTTGTTTGTTCGATAAGTTGTATCAAATACAACAACATCCCCAAAGCAATTGTATTCCAATTTTGATCCCATCCCTCCAAAAAAAGTTTTCTAATCACCCATCCTCATCCAATGTTTCAGAATGGTAAAACATCGGATCTTTGGCTAGACAATGATTAAACTAAGTTATCAAAGTTTGTGCATCATCCGTTTCAATTAAATTCATCTTTCTTCTATGGACAAAGTTCTGACAATCTCATTTAATAAAAGGAACACTCTTAGCACTACCCAATTCTTTAGACAAGTAAAAGTAAGCTTTTGTTCCTTCAATTTCTACATCTATCATCGAACTAATTACACTAGTATTTGTAGCATCAATATGCCTATTGATTTTCAAATATTGCCTCAATTCAGGTTTGATAAATTCATGATTATGCTCCTTATGAAAGTGAGTGACTTTCCAAACTCCATTATTAATTGTGAACCAAATACAAGCTTTACAACCAGTTCTCTATATCATTCTTCTAACCTTTTTTGGTTTACTAGTTTACCAGGGTTATCATCATTATAAGTTCCATAACAAAAACATAAATAATCACGTTGCTTGATAACTGACTTATCAGTAGCATTGTAGGGAATATTACCTTTCCGAATATCAAATCCTTTTTGTATGGCATACCCACAATACAACTTGTATGCTTTATCTTCACTACAAACTGACATTCTAATTTTAGATTCAGTCAGATCATCTTCATCATCAATACTTATATCTATTTATGATACAATGTGAAGAAAACAACATTCAGATATGAAAAATAAATTATGACTTTAGTTGTAAAATTGGTTTGCTAATTAAAAAACTTATAAGCTATAAGTAAAAGAAAAAAATAGAGTCTGAGATAGTGAGATTAATATACCTGCATTAAGATTCCCATCTTCAGTTTCTAATAGGCCAATCGATGCCATTTGTTTCTAGAACATAGTAAATACAAATAAATAATAGATTAAATACTTTGAATATACTATAAATTTGTATTTATGATGTTCTAATGAATGTTCTCGCAGAAGAGTGGAGCTAAAAAGAAAGAAGCTGAAGGAGTTTTTTTGTTATGGAAGTGATCTGGAAGATGAAACGGTGACGTATATAAATCTGGAAGTGATCTGGAAGATGTGGACATCCTAGTGACTCCATATTGTAGTTGCAGATTCTTCCTGGATCAACGGAGTCACTAGGAGCAACCATCCTGAAGTCTCGTGGGATCTTTCCTGAGACAAAATGGTACTGGATTGGTTTTGGTGCCTTGGTTGGATACACGCTGCTTTTCAATGCTCTGTGCACAGTGATCCTTACGTATATAAAACGTGAGTATAAATCTCATAACAACACGTTGTGGAAAAATTGCAAACTCTTGCAAGTTTCAGGTTTCAGTTGTAGGATTGAGAACTCTATTCTGAGCATTGTCTAATGTCCGCAGCATTTGGGAAAGCTCAACCAGTGATATCTGAAGAGACATTAAAAGAAAAGCATGCAAATTTAACTGGTGAAGTATTAGAAACATCATCCATAGGACGGAACTCTATAAATCAATCCACATTCGGAGGTAAGTCTAGTAAATGTGTTTGGCATAAGCTAATTTCGTTGCTGCACGCTTCACTAATTGTAATTTTTATGGTGTGCAGCAACTGCTGAAGCTGTTGATCCAAATCAGAACAAGAAGAAAGTGCTCCTTCCATTTGTACCACTTTCTGTCACCTTTGACAATATAAGATACTATGTGGACACGCCACAGGTAATACCATGGCAATATATGCTAAACCTCTGCGAGACTACCAACGTGACATACATAAATCCTGCCAAAAAAATTGAAATTTTTTGGCAATCTTGTAGGAAATGAAAGCAGCATAACAGAGGACCGATTAGAACTCCCAAAGGTGGTGAGCGGGTCTTTCAGGCCAGGAGTGCTAAGTGCTAACAGCTCTAATGGGTGCTAGAGGAGCCGGTAAGAGGGCATTGATGGACGTGTTGGCTGGGAGAAAAACAGGTCGATATATAGAGGGAAACATTACCATATCTGTCTACCCGAAGAAGCAAGAAACTTTAGCTCGTGTATCAGGATACTGTGAACAAAATGATATCCACTCTCCACACGTGCATATCAGGATCTGGCATGATATTAGCTGCCTTCAGCCTTCTCTCTTCTTGATAGCTCCATTAATATATCTGCATAGTGTTAACAGAGATGATTTATTTGCAGTCACCCAAAAAAATTGCGATAAAATGAGAGACTAAGTCAGTGCCTTAATTTTGAGCAGCTGATATTTACCGTAATATGTTCCTGCTCCTTGACAACTTCTAGAAAAGGCTAACGTTTCCGGCACTGTCATCTCACCTATATGAAGATCGTTTTGACTTACATAGGCCGCTATTCTCTGATGAACAAAATCATTCATTCCATGACCGAATTTCTCAGAATCTATGCTAGTTAGAACCCTTCTCCAACTTCTGTCGAGTTCTCTGTTTTCTCTTCGGGACTCTTGCTACGGATTTTTTTTTTTTAAATAATATTTTTTAATAAAATATTCTCAAAATATGGTGGTTTTGAAACTATTTCCAAAACAACCGTTCCATCGCTACCTCAGCTGAAATCATGGGTTCGTCCACATGGCCATCTGACGTGGGCCAAAAAAAAATTGAAATCATGGGCTCAGACCACGGTTTCACTAAAGTATGCGCTAAGATGATTTTTTTTTTTTTTGCATCGTTTCTCCTGCCCCCTCTCTCTCTTTTTTTTTTTTTTTTTTTCTTTTTTGTCCTTTTCCCATGCACGGCCGCCCTCCATTTTTTTTTTTTTTTCCACTCTACTCTACCAAGGAGCGTAGAAAAAGGGGCGTGGGTGGTCTTCGATACTCACGTGGAGCTGCGGGGGCTCGGATTCATCAGAGCTTGGGAAGGGAAGGAGAGGGGATGGCGATGGGGTCGGGCTGTGGAGGGTGCGGAGGCCGGTCGCACAGGAGGCTCTTGAGGTCGGGGAGGGGAGGTGAGGGAGGTTGGGGGCGTTGGAGCTGGGGGAGGGGAAGGGGTTGGTGGTGCCAGAGTGTGGGGAGGGGAGGGGGTTTGATAGTCATGTGGAGCTAGGGGCGGTGCGGACGGCTGCGGCCTGGGCCTCACGAAACGGGGGAGGTTTGGGGGGGGGAAAAAATATTTGAAGAAGAGGAGAAAAAAAATAATATTATTTTATTATTAATAATAATTTAAAATATTATTTCTAAATAATAATAAAGTAGTATTTAAAAAATTAAAAAAATAATATTTTAAAAAATAAAAGTAAGGGAGGGTAAGAGATGAAAACAATATTTTTTCAATAAAATATTTTTTTAAAAAAATAAAATATTATAAAAATAATAATAATAATTTTTTTAAACAAAAGGCAACATACTCCATCGTTAGTATATTTTTAAAATTAGAAAATAATATATTATTATTTTTAAATAATAATAAATTAATATTTTAAAAAATATTATTATTATTTTTATAATATTTTTAAAAAAATATTATTTTTTAAAAAAATATTATTTTCATCTCTCATCCCTTTCCAACTTTTATTTTTTAAAATATTATTTTTTTTAATTTTTAAAATACTACTTTTTTATTATTTAAAAATAATATTTTAAATAATTATTAATAATAAAATAATAATTTTTTTCTTCTCCCTCCTCAAATTTTTTTTCTTTTTTTCCCTTCCCTTCCCCCTACCGCCTCTCCTCCCCACCACTCTCCCCCCGTCGCGTGAGGCCCAAGCCACTGCCATCCACGTCGCCCCCGCCGCGGCCCTGCCCCACTGCTATCCACACCGCACCCATCATTCATGCCGCACCTGATTCTGTGCGACCACTAAACTCTCTCTCCTCCCCTCCGGCACCACCAACCCCCTTCACCTTCCCTTCTCGGCCCCGAGCACCTCCCATGCTACCTGCATCCCGCGCGACCGCCCCCCGACCCTTCATGGCCCTGCCCCGCTGCCGTCCTCTCTTCTTTCCTCCCTCGGTCCTGGCAAACCTGAGCCCCCACGGCTCCATGTGAGCATTGACGACTGTCGGCACCCATCCATCTGCGCTCCTCAGTAGAGTGGAGTGGAAAAAAAAATGAAGGGCGGCTATGCACAGGAAAAGAAAAAAAAAAAAGAGAGAGGGGGAAGGAGAAACAACGAAACAAAAAAAGAAAAATAAAGAAAAAAAATCTTGGGCTCAGCCCACGACCCACAATTTCAAATTTTTTTGGCTCACTTCAATGGCCATGTGGACTTGAAATCATGGGTTTAACTCATGATTTCAGCTGAGATGGCGATGGAACGGTAGTTTCAGAAATAGTTTCTGAACCACCGTATTTTAAAAATATTTTATTAAAAAAATATTATTTTAAAAAAAAATCCGTAGCAAGAGTCCTGAAGAGAAAACGGAGAACTCGACAGAAGTTAGAGAAGGGTTCTAACCAGCATAGATTCTGAGAACTTCGGTCTCAGCATCGAGCGGGCATTCTTTACAACAGTCTCAGTTGTATTGGACGTCTGACTCGGTACTCGTAAGCTTACTTATGTTCGGCTAAATCTCCCATTTAGTTACTGATATAAACTGACTAAATCCAAAAGCCATCCGCACACATGCACTAGTGATCCACGCTGCTGGAAATTTATGCTCTCCTTTCCCGTTGTTGCGCCTCCACTCCTGGACTTCATTCCTGCCTCTGATGCTCTGCAAAAACCTTCCTTTTCTCTATTTTTAGGTCTTACTCCAATCTCCAGCCGACATCAACCAACTCTCCAGGGAGTGCAGGGCTTTCTCGAGAACTATTCGCTTTGTGTTTGCTTCATAATTAAAATTTCTTCCATTTCTTTCCTTTCACAAACTCCAAACAACCCAGATTGTCAGTGCATCCCATGCTAGTTTAAGAAGTGAGCTTGGTAATTTGTTTCTCCAATTCGAACACAGGATGAGGATGGTGTAGCAGTTCGGGATACTCTGTATCGACAATTTAAATGTTATCTCATTCCAGATATCAGCTGAAAATCTGCACAACAAAAATAGATCGTTGATGTTTTCCTCTTCCGTGCAGCACAATGTGCAAAATGGTGGACCTGGGATGTTTCTTTTCAGATTGTTTGCTGTAAGCATCCTGTTGTTAAACAATAGCAAATTAAAACCTTTGATTTCTGTTGGAACCCGCATCTTTTGATTTATTCTAGCGAACTGAGGTGTGACTCCCTCGTGTTTGAAAAAATTGTAGTTGCATTGGACCGTGAATTTGTGCTTCTTTGCTGCATTTCCGTTATATAGTATCAGTTTTGGTTATAGTCTGAATGGTTGACATTCGACTTTCAATTAAGCCTTCCTGTCTTAAACTTCTTCTCTATAGCTGGGCCCACGTAATTGGATGATGATGATAATAGTTCTTCTGTTAAATTTTTTTTTTTTTTCTTTTATCTAGTCAAGGGTTGTTCTTTCACTCAACTTTGTTTTTTATTGTAAACAATGATTATTTATTTTTTTCATATTGTAAGTCCATTAAAAATCAGGTGTTTATGTATGGTAGCTGATCACTCATTTCTCAATTTCTGTTACATGCTCGACCTCTTAAATGGAAGATGCGCAAGCTTTTCAAACGCAGCAATATTGTTGAATTTTACCTTCAGTTTGGGGTATATTCAACGAGTATGGTGAGGTCTAGTTAGAAGTATTGTATTATGATTTGCATCTCAATTGAATTGTGAGGAAACAATAAATAATAAGTTGATACGTAATTGTAATCTCCTAGAACAAAGTTTGAAATATCAGATGTGTGATAAAGAACAGCAGATAAAACTTTGATATGGCGTCTCTTCCACTCTGAGAAGAATCAGATGGAATGGCAAAACAGTTGATGCTTTTTTTTTTAAAGGAAAGGGAATTAATGCCACTAAATAGTTAGTACAATTAAATTTAAAACATCACCGTAAAGGCGCAAACCATATCACACCAAGCCCTTAACCCCCGATACACTGTTGGCCAACCACTAGCGCAAATAACATCCTTCTCAGATTCTAGAAAGATCCATGCGTAATTTCAGCTATACACAAAAAATCATAAACATCAATTTGCTCGTCTTAAATTTCAGGAAATTTCAACAATAATGCATTGGAGATTTTCGAAAAGAAAACGATAATGCAGTGGAAATGTCATAAGACATCCCAGAGACATGGGCTCAAGCCGCCATGTGCACTTACAAAGCTCATGATTTAGGCACGAACCAGGAGTTAAGATCCTTCTGTTTCCAGTTAACTGGACCACAGTAGCCACAACCCAAAACAATATTTTTTCCACAGCAGAGATGTGCCAACTTTAAGTCGAGAGTTGGGCCAAGAAAATGAAGAGCTCAGAAGATGGCGGAATGACCTTTAAAACAGAATGGGTGATGGGCGCAAAACTGCTCTTCCGTTCTCATGGGTTATTAATTAAACAATCAGTCATATATTTCCCCACCAAGCGCTCAGCACATCAGCATACTGCTCCATGAATGGAAATCCACTTTTTTTAGGTAAAGGTGTTTTCCATCTAACATGAACTGAAGATAATTACACAAAATGTTGACCATTTAGCATAAGTTGAGCAAGAATAAATCACGGCCTATTATAAATACTGACATAATCTCAGTACACTCTATTTTTTTCTTTCTTTCTTTTTCTATTTTCCTTTTTTTTTTTTTTAATGAAAAGGTTGGCGTTAGCAACCATCATTTATTCATAAATCAGCGGAGATGCGTTGCCAATTGGACTGGCCCAAAAAAAAGGGAAAAAATAAAAAATAAAACAGAACCCACCAGCATATATAAAAGTCTTCTAGAATATCTAGAGTTCATCGTGGACATTGGCATTGGACGGAGATGCGTTGCGGTTTTCAAGAAGGTACCGTGCAGCAAGAGATGCATGAAGGGCTGCACCATGTGGGAGTGCCTCCTCGTTGATGGTAAAGTATGGAGAGTGCTCGACATGCGATGCTCCACGTGAATCGTTCTTAATCCCCACATTGTAGTAATACGCCCTGGGAACAGCTTCAGCGAAGAAAGCAAAGTCCTCGCCTCCCATCATTGGCTTCCACTCTCTGACATCGTTGGACCCAAGCATTTCTCCCGCAACCTTCTGGAAGTACTCATGAAGATCTTTGCTGTTGATTGTCACAGGTTAGAAAGGGTGTTGTTCGTTCATGAAGTCCGTAGTAGCATTGCACCTCTGCACAGATGCTTGTGCAACAATAACCTGTGGTTACCAAAACCAAGAGCATCAGTTTCTGGGCAAAAACTTATGTACAGCAGAAGGTAAAAACTCTCCTGTGCCCACAACACGCACTGCAAGAGCCTTAGGCTAGATACAGGTAGCTTCTAAGGGTTCATTAAACTTATGTGATGAGTGAGTGATCCAGCAAGCATATGTGACGATAAAACCCGTTATGACTCACAGGGAGGGTTCATAAATGGAAGGGTCAGAATTTCCCAAAGAGTTCATATTAATCTGACCTAATAATTCATATCCATAATTATTTACAGTAATTAGAGGAAAAGCAGGTGTAGTTGGGGTTCGCATTCGGTCAGGTTAGTTTAAGCACATGTTTGTAGGTTCCAGAGGAAACACGTAAATCTGAAGTCAGAAGAGGCATTTTGGATCCTTGACGGAATCTCCATCACTAAAATAGTTGATGCAAGACTTCATATGGAGATCATTATGGAGAGAATCCCGAAGACATAACCTCATTTCAAACTTGAAATTTTTGGGCACTGCAGGTTAGACTGGGTCTCATTCTTTTATGAGAAATATGTTAAAATATAATATTTGTTCTTTTAATTTTTAAGTTATGTAAGTTTTGGTTTAATTGTATGTTGGGCTCATGTTGTTATAGTAGTTGATGTATTGATGTATGAATTTTTGTAGGATGTGGTAGCTTCACATATAAGAAGCCTTATGTACTAAGGAAAAAAAAAAAAAAAGGAAAGAACTCTAGATTTATATACTCCCCCAATTTTCCATCTCATTCTCCACTTCAATCTTCTTCCAAATTTCATTAAGTTCATAAATAAAGCTAACAAAAGTGGTATCAGAGCCAAGTTGATCGACAAGATTTGAGTTTAAAAACAACAAGTGGGAAAGAAAGCACAATTCAAGAAGATCTCCATGGTAAGTTCAAGCAACATGAGTATGAGTATCAATCAACCTTCTATTCTTATTTTTTATGGACAAAACTATGATTATTGCAGCATCAAGATAAAGAACCTCTTCATTTCACAAGAGATTTGAGATTTGGTGGAGAGTGGGTATGAAGAGCCATCCACTTCAACTAATCAACAAAGGGAGCAAATGAAGAACTACAAAAAGAAAGATGTCAAAATCCTCTTCTTTATCCAACAAGCGGTGTCCGATAAGATTTTTTCAAGAATCATTAGAGCCACCAAATCAAAGAAGGCATGGGACATCTTACAAGAGGAATTTCAAGAGAATACCAAGGTAAGAACTGTCAAACTTCAAACTCTAAGAAGAGAGTTAGATAATTTAAGAATACAAGAAAATGAGAAGTTAAAGGATTACTTCTCCAAAATCATGGAGATTGTTAATCAAATGAAGAGCTATGGTGAAACCATCACCTAGCAAAAAATATGTAAAAAAATTTTGGCTAGTTTGCCTCCAAAGTTTGATACCATAGTTACTATTGTTAAATAATCTAAAGATCTTTCTATTTTAAGTATTCATGAGTTGATGGGATCTCTTGAAGCTCATGAGCAAAGATTGTTTAGGCACAAAGAATTATCATTAGAAGGTACCTTTCAATCTAAGCTCAAGGTGTTTGACAAAAGTCCTTAAAAAGAACCATCGAGTCAAGCACAAGTTAAAGGGGAGTCATCTAGAGGTGGAAACTAAAATAGAGGAAGAGGAAGAAATATGAGAGGAAGAGGAAGGGAAAGAAATAACTTTTCAAGAAGTTAAAATGATGAGAGCACTCAACTTAGGTGCAACATATGTAAAAGTTCTTCTCATGTTGAAAAAGATTGTTGGTTTAGAAAAAAACTCCAATATTATAATTACAAAAAGTTTGGCCATGTTCAAAATGATTGTAGATACCAAACAAGTGAGCAAGCACACTTCTCCGAAGAAAATGAAGGTGGTCAAAGCACATTCTAAGTATGTCAAACCGCAGAGGAGCAAAGAATGATGTATGGTACCTTGATAGTGGATGTAGCAACTACATGATCGGTGATAAGTCCATCTTTATTGACATTGATAGTTCTTCAATCTCACAAGTCAAGATGAAAAATTGTGCACTAGTCCAAGCAAGAGGCAAAGGGACCATTGCAATTGACACAACAAAAGAGAGAAAGTTCATCCATGATGTTCTACTTGTTCTGGACTTTACATAAAATATTTTAAGTGTTGGATAATTTATTGAGCATGGACACACGGTGCACTTTGAAAATAATGGATGCAAGATATATGACAAAAGAGAGAAAAAACAACTTATGGCAAATATCAACATGGAGAAAAATTGAAGCTTTTTTCTCATTTTGTACTATACAAAGAATGTTGCATAGAAGATGGAGGTGAATGATGAGTCATGGCTATGACACAAAAGGTATGGACATTTAAACTTTCAAAGCTTGAGAAGTCTACATCAAAAGAATATAGTGTATGGTCTACCGACAATACAAAATAAGAAAAAAATTTATGAAGGATGTGCACTTGAAAAACAACACCGAGAAGCATTTCCAAAAGAGCATGCATGGAGAGCCAAAGCACTATTGGAGCTTATTCACACCGACATATGTGGACCTATGAAAATTTTTTCTCATACCGGTAACATCTATTTCATTATCTTCATTGATGACTACTCAAGAATGATATAAGTATACTTTATGAGGCATAAGTCCGAGGCATTCACCATCTTCATGAAGTTCAAAAATCTTGTGGAAAGACAAAGTGAGCACTATATCAAGGTGCTAAGAAGTGATAGAGGTGGTGAATACAACTCAAATGAATTTAAAAAATTTTATGAAAATATTGGTTGGTAAAGATAATTGACCGTTGGCTATACACCAGAATAAAATGGAGTTACTAAAAGAAAGAACCATACTATTTTTAAGATGGCTAGATCTATGCTCAAAGATAAAGGCCTTCCAATTTTTTTTTGATCGGAAGCAGTGTACATAGCGATGTACTTGATGAATAGATGTCCAACAAAATCTCTCCAAAACAAAACACCATTTGAAGCTTTTGGTAGAAAGCCTTCGGTAAAGCATTTCAAAGTCTTTGGATATGTTACTATGCACATGTTCCAATGGAGAGGAGGCACAAACTTGATGAAGCAAGTGAAAAATACATTTTTGTTGGCTATAGTTCAAAATCAAAATGCTATAGACTTTTTAGCTTGAAGCACAATAAGGTGATCATATAAAAATATATTCTTTTCAATGAGAAAGCTACTTCGGATTGGAAAGATAAAAAAGTTGAAGAAAATGTTGTTACTCTTGATGAAAAAATTCATGATGTCCAAAATAAAGAAAATAAAGATGAAGGTTCACCATAAACTTCTCCAAATATAAGTCCATCACCAACTTCAAGCTCAAGCTTATCTCCAAATTTCACTCCTACAAGAATGAGAAGCCTAAGTGACATTTATGCCACTTGTAACTTTTGCATGATTGAGCGTAAAATTAATAAAGAAGCTATACATGAAGAAGTGTAGAATAAGGCAATGCAAGAAGAAATTGATATGATTGAGAAAAATAAAATTTGAGAGCTAGTGGAGAAACCAAATGATAAGGAAGTCATTGGCTTGAAGTGAATCTATAAAACAAAACACAATTCGGATGGATCCATTCAAAGATATAAAGCAAGATTGGTAGTAAAACGGTACTCTCAACTATTCGAATTGATTATCAAGAAATTTTTGCACCTATTACTCGACATGACACAATTAGAACTCTCATTTCTATGGTGACACACAAAAGTTAAAAACTACACCAACTTGATGTAAAATCGACATTCTTGAATGAGATATCGGAGGAAAAAATTTATATAGAACAACCTCAGGCTTCATCATCAAAGGTCAAGAAAGCAAACTGTACAAGTTAAAGAAAGCATTATATGGGTTGAAGCAAGCACTCCAAGCATGGTATTCTCAAATTGATGCCTACTTCAATGGAAAAGATTTTCAAAGAAGTCCAAGTGAACCAACACTTTATGTGAAGAAGCAAGATAATAACATTCTCATTGTTTCTCTTTATGTTGATGATTTGATCATTACCGATAACAATGAGAATATGATTTTAGTTTTCAAAAGTGATATGATGAGAAGATATGAAATAAATAATATGGATTTGCTCCATTACTTTTTGAAAATTGAAATCAAGCCAAGAGAAGATGGTATTTTTATTTATCAAAAGAAGTATATAGAAAGCATTCTCAAGAAGTTCAAAATGGAGAATTGCAATGTTGTGGCAACACCTTTAGTGATAAATGAGAAGTTCATGAAAGAAGATGAAAATGGTGAAGTCAATGCACTACTATATAGAAATATTATTGGAAGCTTATTGTATCTCACAGCTACAAGACCGGATATAATATTTGCATCAAGTTTACTTTATAGATTTATGCAAAAGCCAAGCAAGATCCATTTTGGGGTGGCAAAAAGAGTCTTGAGATACATCAAAAGAACCAAAGATTATGGCATCATATATGAAAGAAGTATAAATAATAATGTAAAGTTATTTAGATTTTGTGATAGTGATTGAGTCGGAAGCATTGATGATATGAAGTGCACATTGGTTATGCATTTACTTTTAGATCCGGTGTCATATTTTGGGCATCAAATAAGTAAGATATTATGGCATTGTCATCTGTGGAAGCCGAATATATCTCAACTACCTTGACGGCACAACAAATAATTTGGTTGAGAAGAATACTAGAAGATGTGGGTGAGAAGCAAAAAGAAGCCACTACACTACTTTGTAACAACAAGTCTACCATCTCTATAACAAAAAATTCTGTCTACCATAGCCACACCAAGTACATCAAAATCAAGTACCATTTCATAAAGGATGCGGTACAAAAAAAGAAGTTGAAGTATGTAAGGACTCAAGACCAAGTGGCGGACATCTTCACCAAGGCATTACCCAAAAAAAAATTCATCTACTTTAGAGATCTTATGGGCATTCAAGAATAACTATTAAAAGAAAGTGTTAAAATGTAATGTTTGTTCTTTTAATTTCTAAGTTATGTAAGTTTTGATTTAGTTGTATGTTGGGCTCATGTTGTCATAGTAGTTTATGTATTGATGTATGAATTTTTGTAGGATGTAATAGCCTCACATATAAAAGGCCTTATGTACTAAGAAAAAAAAGAAAAAAAGAACCCTAGATCTATATTCTCCCCTAATTTTCTATCTCATTCTCCACTTCAATCTCCTCCCAACTTTCATCAAGTTGGTAAACAAAGCCAACAAAATAATGAGTGCAGCTTATTGAGATCCCAACCGGACCTGACACATTGATGGTTATCGTTCTCTATAAACATTTAGCAGCATGGTGTTGGTTGACCTAATGGATTAGGCTCCTTCAGCAACATGATGAATTGATGATAGAATGAGGGCAAAACTGGCTCCAGCTTCTACCGATTGGGGCTGGTCTAAAACATGATGTTTCCAGAGTGATCAGTTTATGTTTGGAAAAAGTTCCTTAGGATAGCATACCTCCTCAATTCGCTGCTTCAGTTGATAAAAAGCTTTGTTTTGAAAGGGCGCGCAAAGTGCCACCAATTGTAACAGAATCTGGAATGACATTAAACGCGCTACCTCCTTAAAATTTTGCGACTGTTACTACCTGTAACGAAAAGCTACATGAATCCAATACCTCCACATCGTCATGAGAAGAGAGGAACCAGTAATGTAACTTCTAGCTTGACATGATCATGTAAACTTAGATGTCAAAGAAATTGATTGGGGGAATGAAATAGGCATTGTAATTTCAATCAAACAAGAAAACATGAATCAAGCAAGCTCCAAGAGTGTAGATGTTTTCCAAAATGATTTAAATGAGAAACATTCATATATATATATATATATATATATATATATATATATATATATATATATATATATATATATATATATATATAAACTAGATACCTGTGAATCCATGGGATCAGCCTCACGTGAAACAAGATGCTGCAAGCTTACAACCACATTTGATGCAGCTAAGATTGGATCTATTGTATCCTGGGGAGACGCACCATGACCTCCCTTTCCGCTAATTACAGCCTTGAAGAACCCAGTCGCAGCCAAAATTGGCCCAGGCCTGGATGCCACTACACCAACAGGAATCTCATGGTGTACATGATGAAACCCAAAAATAGCGTCTACGTTCTCCACAGCTCCAGCTTCTATCATTTTTTGTGCCCCACTACCTCTTTCCTCAGCTGGTTGGAAAAGAAGGACGACTGTTCCCTATTGCAAATAACAACTATCACGAGCAGTTCACAACATGAATGATGAGGCTTTGCCCCAAACATAAATTTTTAAAAAAAAAAAAAATTTGAAGAAGAAAATATATTCTTGATCACACAGTCACTCTAGAACATGAAAAGACTTTTTTTTGCAAAATAAGCATAAAAGATGGACAACAAAAAATGAATACAGTATTTACAATATTACAGAATAACTGCAGCAACATCATCATAGAAGAAAGCAAAATTAAGGATTCAAATTACACAGGCATCACGAAGCTGGAAGCCCCAATATTAAGATGAATTTTCATGAGCAAAAGATAATTACCAGATAGTTTACTTTGCCACGTTAAGGATCACATATCCTTGGATTGCACGACAAAGCAACTTTTATCTATGCAAAATAATTCTAATGACAGCAAAATACTAATGATCCTTCATCAGTGCAAAGGACTCACGAAGCAGTTAGACATACCAATGGTAACTTCCTAACACTGACCAAGCAAAAACACCATTTAAATTAAGAAGTAGGATGATTTAGGTTATGGATTTTGCATAACTGCAGAAAAAAAGCTAAATATAATTTAATGTGGTTCTTCCTTTACATGCATCTGTAATTCAACTCAAAAATTGTGAAAGCCTTTCTATGGTAAAAACTGTTGAAAATTAAACTTGATTTGGGCTAAGTTTCAATCAAAAAACATTGGGCCTTGGACTTGTATAAGCCCAATTGCACTAAAGAAGGTCCATAATATATAAAGATCTTCATATTTCTAAAAAACTCTATAAATATCTATTGTTAGAAATATCTAGAATCATATATCTTTCTTTAAAAAATATTTTATCTTGATTCTAAAAATCTCTTTTTTGTTTTAAACTCTATGTATCTAGAAAGATCTATGAGGGCTATAAATAGAAGACCTCTCCCCATTTGTACTATGCCAAGAAGAAGTAATAGCAAGTATTTCCTTTTCAAGTCTACACTCTTCTTCCTCCTGTGTTCTCTTCTTCCTCTTTCTAAAGCGTATATTTTTCCTTAGCAACCAATTCCTCTTCCCAATTATAAGTAGATTAGAGCTTTATCTTCCAATCAAGTCCCATTAGAGTTTTCCATAATCCAACATACTGGTATCAAAGCTAAGGCTCTAGAGTTAAGAGAATGGCCCAAGGCATGTCCTAGTTCCCCGGCTCACTAAAGATAACTTTGAGAATTGGTGTATTCAAATGAAGGCATTGTTGGGCTCTCTAGATGCTTGAGAGATTGTGGAGAAAGGCTACACCGAGCCTGAAGATGAAGCCACCCTAACTCAAGTTCAAAAGAATAGCTTGAGAGAAAAAAGAAAGAAGGACAAGGAGGCCCTCTTCTATATTGACCAAGATATGGATGAATTTTCATTTGAGAAGATCTCATGTGCTACCACCTTGAAACAAGCTTAGGAGATTCTTCAACAATCCTACAAAGGAAGAGAAGCAGTGAAAATGGTATATCTCCAAACACTTCGAGGTGAGTTTGAAGCTTTGCACATGAAAGCCTCGGAACCAATATCCAATTATTTCTCAAGAGTTTTAACTATTGTTAATCAACTCAAAAGAAATGGTGATAGCATAGATGATTTTTGGATAGTTGAGAAAATACTTCATTCTTTAGATCCAAAATTTGATTATGTGGTTGTAGCCACAGAAAAAATCAAAAGATATACCATGAGTGTTGATCAACTCACATGATCACTACAAGCCCATGAAGAAAGAATCAAGGAGGAGTCGGTGGAACAACTTCTACAAACAAAGCTCAATCTAAATGATGGCAAATGATGGCAATCGAAGGAACCAAAGAAGCCGTGGAAGAGGTCGTGGACGAGGCCGTGGACAAAGAAGATATGATCAAGCCGAGGGTGATGAAAGAAGTCAAAACCCACAACCTACAAGAGGTCGTGGAAGGGGAAGCTACTCGAGGTTTAGTAGAAGAGGAAGATACGATCAATCTCAAGTCAAATATTATAATTGCAATAAATTTGGCCATTATACTTCAAGTTACAAAAATCAAGTCCAAGAAAAAGCCAACTATGTTGAAGAGAAAGAAGAAGCAGAAAATACTTTATTCTTGGCCTACAAGGATGAGAAAAAAGGAGAAAAAGACTTATGGTATCTCGACACTGGGGCGAGCGATCACATGTGTGGAGACAAAAGCATGTTCGTGGAGCTTGATGAGTCGATGAATAGCAATGTCACCTTTGGAGACTCCTCCAATTAAAATTTCAGTAAAAGAAAAAGGTACGATGACTCAAGAATGATTAAGTCATCAATTTATCTCTAATGTCAACTATGTACCTGATATGAAGAGTAATATATTAAGCTTGGGTCAACTATTGAAAAAAGGCTATGATATTCATCTTAAAAATGGTGGTCTTTTTATAAGAGATCAAAAAAGTATCTTAATTGCCAAAGTTCCCATGACAAGTAATAGGATGTTCATGTTGAACATCCAAAATGATGTAGCAAAATGCCTAAAGGCACGCATAAAGGACCCTTCTTGGCTTTGGCACTTAAGATGTGGATATTTTAATTTGGTAGCCTGAGCTTGTTATCAAATAAGAATATAGTAAGAGGCCTACCTTCAATAGACCATCCTGATCAACTATGTGAAGGATGTCTACTTGAAAAGCAGCATAGAAAGAGCTTTCCAAAAAAGGCCATCTCTAGAGCAAAAAAGTCTCTAGAATTGGTTCATGCTAATATTTGCGGGCCTATTAAACCAACATCCTTTGGAGGCAATAGATATTTTTTTCTCTTTATTGATGACTTCAGTAGAGAAACATGGGTATTTCATGCAAGAAAAATCAAAAGCTTTTAATATATTCAAGAAATTCAAGGCTTATGTTGAAAAGAAATGTGGCCGTTCCATTAAGGCCATGAGGACTAACAGAGGGAGTGAATTCACATCAAAAGAGTTCATTCAATACTGTGAAGACCATAGCATTCGTCGCCCCTTGATTGTGCCTTATTCACCACAACAAAATGATGTTGTGGAGAGAAAAAATAGGCACATTCTTGATATGGCCTGTCGCATGATAAAGAGCAAGAAGATGCCTAAGGAGTTTTGAGTGAAGCTGTCAGCTGCGCTGTCAACATCACCAATCGATGTCCTTCAAGAAGCCTATGGAACAAAACTCCACAAGAAGTATGGAGCGGAACGAATCCTAGAGTCTCACACTTCAGAGTATTCGGAAGGATTGCTTATGCACATATTCCTGAACAAAAAAGACCCAAGCTAGATGATAGAAGTCAAAAGCTCATCTTTGTTGGCTATAAAGCTCAATCGAAAGGCTAAAGGCTCTACAATCCAAGCAATGGCCGAGTCATCATTAGCAGAGACGTGGAGTTTGATGAAGAAGGCACATGGAATTGGTCCTCTCACTTAGAAGGCCAAAGCATTTCTCATCCAATTGAAGAACAAGAGGAAGATGAACATCAAGAAATAAATGAGCCTGCATTTCCACAATCACCGACCCTAATCCAAGAGGAGTCATTATCAGAAGAAAGCCCGAGGCAAAAGACCCCAAGAGTCAGGAGTCTCGAAGAAATTTATGAGATAACACAACTATTTGAAGATATAACGTTATTTTGTCTCTTTGTCGACTGTGAGCCAATAGGCTACGAAGAAGCAATGCAAAGCAAGAAGTGGAAGCAAGTATGGATGAAGAGATCAAGGCCACAGAAAAAAATCATACATGGGAGCTGACAACACTTCCACAAAGCAAGAAAACAATAGGAGTGAAGTGAATCTACAGAGCAAAAAAGAATATGAAGGGAGAAATTGAGAAGTTCAAAGCCAAACTAGTCACAAAAGGCTATAGTCAAAAAGCAGAAATCGACTATAATGAGGTATTTGCTCCCGTTGCTCACTTAGAAACTATTAGATTACTTATTTCTCTTGCAGCACAATATAGATGGAGTATTTATTAAATAGATATTAAGTCAGCCTTCTTAAATGGTTTTCTTGAAGAAGAAGTTTATATTGAACAACCAACTGGCTATGTTATTAAAGGCCATAAGGATAAAGTTCTTAAACAAAAAAGAGCTTTATATGGGCTAAAGCAAGCACTGAGAGCTTGGAATAGTAGAATAGACAAGTATTTTCAAGATAATAATAAATACCCTCATGAATATGCTTTATATTCCAAAGTTAATGAAAATGGAGATCTGTTGCTTGTATGTGGATGATTTGATCCTTACAGGAAATAAGCAAAGCATGATAGAAGATTTCAAGAAGACGATGGCCAAAGAATTTGAGATGGCAGACATCGACCTCATGTCATACTATCTTGAAATAGAAGTGTGACAAACAGAAGCTGGGATCTTTATTTCCCAAGAACATTATGCTAAGGAGATCCTTAAGAAGTTCGAAATGGATATGTGCAAGCTGATCAACACGCCTGTGGAATATGGCATCAAGTTATCAAGAAAGTCACCTGGAGAAAAGATTGATCCTACTCTATTCAAGAGCCTCATTGGAAGTCTAAGGTACTTAATATGTACGAGGACAGATATTCTCTTTGGAGTTGGTCTTATCAGCCACTACATGGAAGAGCCGACTGATATTCATATGAAAGCTGCTGTTATTAAAAGGTACGATCAACTTCGGCCTACTCTATTCATCATCTAATAGCTTCAAGCTCTTTGGATATAGTGATAGCGATTGGGCCAGAGATGTAGATGACCGAAAAAGCACAAGCGGCTTCGTATTCTACATGAGAGATACAGCATTTACATGAAGTTCTAAGAAGCAACCTATTGTGGCACTATCCAATACTTGTGAAGCTGAGTATGTGGCCGCTTCGTCTTATGTTTGTCATGTAATTTGGCTGAAGAATATGTTAAAGAAGATCAAATTAGTTCAAGAAAGCCCAACAGAGATTTACGTGGACAACAAGTCAGCACTTGCTCTAGCAAAGAATCTAGTTTTTCATGAAAGAAGCAAGTACATCGATACAATGTTCCATTTTATAAGAGAGCAAGTGGCAAATAAAGAGGTGCATCTTGAGTTCATAAGGTCAGATGACCAAGTTGTTGACATCTTCACCAAGCCCCTCAAGTATGAAGTATTATTCAAGTTGAGAGGACTTGTTGGAATGACAAAATCAAGTTTAAGAGGGGGTGTTAAAAATTAAACTTGATTTGGGCTAAGTTTCAATCAAGAAACATTGGGCCTTGGACTTGTATAAGCTCAATTGCACTAAAAAAAGTCCATAATATATAAAGATCTTCATATTTCTAAAAAGCTCTATAAATATCTATTGTTAGAAATATCTAGAATCATCTATCTTTGTTTAAAAAATATTTTATCTTGATTTTAGAAATCTCTTTTTTGTTTTGAAGTCTATGTATCCAGAAAGGTCCATGAAGGCTATAAATAGAGGACCTCTCCCTATTTATACTATACCAAGAAGAAGTAATAGCAAGTGTTTCCTTTTCAAGTCTCCACTCTTCTTCCTCCTGTGTTCTCTTCTTCTTCTTTCTAAAGCATATATTTCTCCTTAGCAACCAATTTCTCTTCCCAATTATAAGTAGATTAGAGCTTTATCTTCCAATCAAGTCTCATTAGAGTTTTCCATAATCCAACAAAAACTACTCAAATGTGTTAAACTGCAAGTAGTAGTGTGGTAATCATATCATGAAAGAGTTGTTCTTCCTCACTTCCTTTCATAAATTCTTCTAAATCACTGCAAACACTCAGCACCTACCCTCATCCTTCATGTAACAGAGTAATCTTGTTACTAATTACTAACTTCAGATTTTTAAAAAGCTTTTTTTTTTTTTTAATAATTGCCCCTTATACCACGGAAAATTTTACATCCTGTTCATAGAGCATGGCTATTGCCCTTATAGGGAACAACATCACCTTATTGCTTTTACTTCATCACACAAATGGGAAAGAGGTGCAGAATTTTAATAAATAAATTTGCAGTTATACAGTATAGTAGTAGGAAACAAAAGTAGAGCACATCGAGAGCGAGAGGAATCGATTTCAAAAATTGTAGATATCTCGTACCAAAATAAAGCGTGCTTAGATGGAAAATGATCCTAGCTGGTTTCAAATACGGCCACTTCACCAAAAGTATACATCCCAAAAGTATATATATCTGTTGTGAACTCTGTCAGAAAGATTCTGACCTTAACTGTGGATATCTATTGTAAAGCTAAACTGTAGCTATTCATGATTTAAGATAAGTTCAGCGCATAGCGCAATTGTTTCTTCAATCCCTTCTACAGCGTTATCTGCTGAGGTAAGTTTGCCTAAATCAAGACATAACCAAGAACTCAACAAATTAATTTTTATGCACTTTCCAACTCATACAATTCAGTAACAATATATCTTGTCACGGAAAACCCAAAAACTTAATGCCAAAAAATTAATTAGCCTCGATAAATTAACACAACCACCCACACAACCCAGCCTTTTCCATCAAGATGGAGTTGTTTCATAGGTTCATCTTGGGATTGGGAAAGCTCGCTCCAACAAAGGAACAAGTATATGGTTCTGACTAGCTTTTAGCATTATATCCACCCTCTTACAAATTGCGCAAACATTCCCGTTAAGATGAAGAGCTCAGGTTGGCACAAAATAAGCCTACACTGAGTAACAGCCAAAAGATCCCAGGTTAGCAGGTAACTTGATGGTGACCATTCAGCGTGCAAATGTCAATAACTAAAATTATTTACGTTTACAAGAAAGGGCATAATGCTTAAGGATCGGATATGATGGGCTGCATGCATGCATGCATCCATGCATACATACATCCATACATACATGCACATACATACATACATAGATATATGCATACATACACACATGCATACATACATATGTGCATGCACGCATCCATGCAGACATACACACATATGTGCATGTGCATGTGTGCATATGTGTGTATGCGTGCTCGCGTGCGAGTAAAGGCCATAACCTCTCAGAAGATTAGAAAAGAATTGATGAATATATATATCAAACCTGCAACTCATCACGATACCCTTGAAGAAGCTTAGCTGCACCTAGCAGCATCGCGACATGGGCATCATGGCCGCATGCATGCATCTTGCCAGGGACTTTACTTTTGTGCTCCCACTCCACGCTCTCCTATTCATTGCCAATAGAGCTGGAATTCAGCATAAACATTGCCAAGAATTGGAATTTGCGAAAAATAATGCATGATGTAATAAATTTCACGAAGAAATAACTTTTATAAACATGCTGATCACTTGTTTCTTTTTGGGAGGGCGGGGCACTGGAAGTAAGCTTTTTCTTTTTTTCTTTTTTTAATCGGAAGGAAACATTTTTTTTTTTTTTTTTAAGGAGATCAAACTCTAAAATTCCCAACCCAGTAACCAACAATGTAACAAGCTTTTAGAGCTTAAAAAGCACCGGACCTCCACGGGGAGGGCATCCATATCGGCCCGCAACGCGACAAACGGAGGCTTCCCCGTGCCGACAAAACCTGCAACACCCGTGACGGCGATCGGATGCTTATAGGCGAGACCCATGGCGTCGAGCTCCCTCCTGCTGAGCTCGCCGGTTTCGAATTCCTCGTAGCCGAGCTCCGGATTCTCGTGGATCCTCCTCTTGATGCCCACCATCCAGTCCGAGAACTCCGATTCCTTAGCCCTCCGGAGGAATCCAGCGGGATCGAGAGGAGAGGAAGACGTGAGGACCGAGCTCAGCAGAGAAGAAAGGAGAGACAAAGCGACCCATCTTGGGGAAGCCATCCGCTTCGCCCTCTTCGGAAGAGTGATCAAGCGGAGAAAAGGGAGAAAGAGAGGGTTTTATGGAGGTTTTGTATGGAGACGGGCGCCATGGGTGGGGTGTTGGATGGATTATTATATCAATTTCAACTGGTGGAGCCGTAGCAGGAAAGCGGTTGGAAAATTGTTTCAAAAAGGAACATTTTAACTCGGGCCCATTACCATGCTTTCGGCTCTTCCCATACTTATCATCTCGTACGTGCACGTGAAAAATATGCATCCGAACTCGGAAGGATCAAAATAATGAAATTTGGTACGAAGAATGGATGGAGAATAAGATGAACAGTATTACGATCAAATATATAAAAAATTATTTATTTTTATCTATAAATTTTATAATTTTATCTATAAAAAATATTTTTCAAAAAAAGATGGTTCCTTCCTATATAAATTAAATTTTTTTTTGACTCACAACTAATATGGAACTAATAAAGCTCTTCTTCTACACCATAATAAATAAAAGATTACAGAAAAGATGGATGAAGAAGATGATGGATAAAAAATTGCTATTATCATGCTTTAGGCTCTTCCCATACTTATTTATCTCATGCACCTGAAAAATATGCATCGAGAGGGCAAAGATGATGCTGGTAAATTTTTTTCTTCTATTTGATACGAAAGATGGATGAAGAAGAGAAGAGATAAAAGATTAGAGGAAAGATAAATAAAGAAGAGGATAGATGCAAGAATCTTCTATCTATCTTTCATATGTCTGGTGACACATAAAAAGATAGATAAAAATAATTTTCTTCTCTATTTGATAAAAGATGAATGAAAGAAAGGATGGATAATATTTATATAATATTTTTACTAGACTATCTTTTAATAAAAATATTACTATTATCAATTTATAATACTTATTTATAATAAAAAAATAAATAATATATAAATTTATAATCATTATAATCCATAATTATATAAAAAATTATATAAATATTTATTTTTAATTTAATTTAATAAATAATTTTATAAATTAAATATTAATTAATTATATATTAATTAATTAATTAATTAATTAATTAATAATTTAATTTAAATGATTAATTAATTTTATATAAATAGTTAATTAAAAATAGTAAATAAAAATAGAGAAATAGAAGATACTTCAAATTGTTTAATTATAACCATCAAAATTGTGTACTAAAATTCAAATAATTAGTAATAAAAGTTAATAATATGTATAAAAATATATATGAATAATATGAATAAAAAAATATTATAGTTTTATCAAAAAAATTAATGAAGAATAATTTTATCAATGCAAAAATTCATCTATCAATGCCCATCCATTAGAAAGCTAGGGTGGATGGACAATCACTTCTTTTTTATCCATCATCCCTATAATTTTTTGAACCAAATAATGGATAAAGATCATCCATCTTTTCAATATCATCCATCCATCCTATCATGATTCTAATTGAATATAAGATACAAGTTCACCAAGAAATTTGTGAAATGTAGATAATCATATAGTAATTTTCTATCATAATTGTTGGTACGAAAAATTGCCTAATATCGAGGCATTGGAACTAATGACAAGATAGGCCTCCTGAACATGCGACCTTGCAAGTTGGCATTATCCCACACGATCAGGATATGATTCGTTGGGCATGAGATTATTGCTCGATATTTTGAAATATCATGATTGAAGTTACCTTATTGGTTCAATGACAACTATTGCCTAGCAGATGCTGTGTTTTAAATGAAATTGCAAATCTGAACACTGCAGAGATAAGAAATGGTCGGCGATGACTAGAAGCCGATCGTCATCGTCGAGGTCTACTCCGTAATGCACGAATGGTCAGTCTTAGATCGTCAGAGAGGAGAATGGCCAACCTCAGACAGGTGGAGAAAGTAGTGATCGATCTTAAGTTGGCGATAACCTCAGTTGATGGGCCTGTCAGATACAGTCATTTTGGGCTCTCAGACTTTTCACTAATTCGGCTCATCCAAAAATTCCCCCAACAATAATAATTGAAATAAAATAGTTGGCTAACAGGAGAAATGATGTGTGACTGCATGACTTTTAAATAATTTGGAGAACATATTGTAGCTACATGCAATGTGATTTCTGCAATATCTACACCTATAAAATGGAAAGGAGATAGAAATATAACCGCTCTCCAAAATTTAAAAAAAAGAGATGAAAAATCATTAAAAGGTCATCTAAAATATCCAAAATATTTTTAAAAATAGATATATTAAAATTATTTAAATTATTGCAAGCTCGTAATTTTTTCTACAAAGCCCAGGGCAAAGGGTCAATTACATAAAAGTGAGATATCCTTAGACATGCCTTATAGCATACACAGGAGACAGACTTCTTTGTAAACTAATAAATGGATTCTTACCACAAAAAAAAAACTAATAAATGGATTGGTTTGGGAAAGCTAGAGATTTATTCTTATCTAATAATTGAGCAACCTTGAGGCCAGATGCGAAGTATTGTCCATAAAATATCCATATCCACGCAAGTGGGCAAGTCATAACTGACAAAACGCGGCGTTAGTTTAAATATAACGGAATGTTAGTTATATATATATATTCTTATGGGGGTTCTCCGAGAGAGACGGGTGAGATTTGGGTGCAGATGGGGAGAGTTTATGCTATGTGCCTTCAAAAGCCGGCAGGCGCAGAAAAGAAAGGGGAATAATTCGATGGCGACCAAAACAAGTTTCCTTGCCATTTCTTATCTGAAAAATATGCAACATTTTCTGGAATATTCTATATCAAATGCCGACTTTTCTCAACTGCAATTGCAATTTTTTGCCCCATTGGAGGTGGGGTATGCAGATAGATCGAGGCCTACTTCGGATCATTGTTTTGCAAGTCAAATGAAATTTTGGATCGTCTTGGATTTGCTTGGACCGGACCGAATAATTGGGTGTTGGTCCAAAGTCTTAATGTATGCCCTGCTGGTATCGATCATTTCTTATTTCATCAACGGGGATTTGATTTATGAACACTTCCGGCAATGGAAATGATTGACTATGTTGCAAATTTTTCGTTTGGTAGTTTCAAGAATGTTGGAGGTGCAAATCTTGTTGAGCACAATAGTTGTCTTCATTTCCTTTTCCTTTTTTCGTTTTATTTACAGCCCAAAAATTTACCCGTTCTTGTTGTTATTGTGAGCCATACGGGTCTCAAATTTCTGTTCACAAGGAGGTGAAGAAGAGAGAGAATCTGAAGGACCGGGAAATCTTAGAATCCGGTTAAATTATCTAAAAAAAAATACATGTTTTTATAGGATGCAAAAAATTCTCTATCTCTCTCTCTTTTTTCTTCTTCTTCTTCTTTTTTTCCCCTTTTTTCTTGAGGATGACCCCCAACAAACAAACAAGCTATGAAGTGAGACCACGAGATTGTGAATTGACACCGGTAGAGCAGATGAAATCCTGCTCTATATTTCAAAATGCATGGAACAAAGGTGAAAAAATGGCGAGTTAATTTCATAAAAATCGTCCTCGCCCACGTCAAATGCCCATGAGTACCGAGCATGCTTTCTCTTGACCGTAGACGTTACCTTATTATTTGCACCGTAACTACAAAAATATTAAATTTGATTACGAATAGCAAACTGTTAAGACCATAATACCTTCAGCAAGGTGTGGCAAAAACTCGCATCCCTTGATAGCCCAACCTGGCTCAATAATTTGATCCCATTTGCATTGAGTTTCTTCTATGTTTTTTGGTTTGAGCCGGAGAAAAGTCTGAATTTTCCCTGGCTCAGGTTTATGACAACAAAAATTTTTGATTCGGATGAACCAAAACCACCTAGCATCAAATTGGTTTGACCAACCAGGTTGTCTAAGACCAGCTGGTACTCAACTTATTGTTAGTTGTGGAATATGTTTTTGCAAGCACCAGGAGTTGATACGGATCCAAGTGAGCAAGTTGAGTTGGATGGATGGGTCAACCAAAGATGGGATGGATGTGGGTGCCAAATAGGTTGGACGGATTAGTTACGGAATGAATAAAAAATTTATAAATTTAAATTAAATATATTTATTAAATAGATTAAAAATTTAGATATGAATTCGATCTATATATTAAACAGAAAATCTGAATCGATCCACATAATCTATTTATTAAACAAGTCAAGTCAGATTAGACAAGTTAATTAAATAGATGTTTAATGATTAAAATGATTTAAATAGATCAAGTGAGTTGGATTAAATATGACAGAAAATAGATTAAATACGTCTTAAACAGATTAAATAGATCAGATTATGATTCAATCCAATTATTAAATGGATCAAAAATCTAAATTTGAATCGATCTATTTAATAAATAAGTTTAAATGGATTGATTCATTTATAATCCACATTCATTTATATCAAATCCGAATTTGCTTAAAGTAGGACGTTCACAAGGTAAATTGATAGATCAGATCATAAATTGTCTCTCTAGAGAGTCTCTATCTCGAGGACATGGAACTCATTTAGCTGACAAGCTTGTTCTTTTTTTTTTTGATAATATAGAGAAAAATAAAATAGATACAGTAAGGAAACACCAGGATGGTCTAAAATAAAATCTCTCTCTAACATCAACTTTCAATAAAAAGATAAAATCAGGATGAAGACTAAAGGCATCAGTAAAATGAACATTGGTACTAGTTCCAACCATCCAATCTTCTATAGAGTTCACTTTGCCTAAATACATGAACTGTTTTAAAGTCTTGAAATAAATGAACAAACAAATCGCTGGAGCGTACAAAGCATGGACATGGACTAAGTCACAGACAAAGAGGGACAAGCTTGTATTTTTGAGAGTAAAACTTAAAAAATAGGCGGACGAGAGGCCAATGAGCTTGTTAATATTGCTTGTTTTGTACAATCATTTTGCACGTGGACCACCCATTTCTCTGAGTCAATCACCTCTGCGTATCGATGCTGATGTTGCTCTTTGAACAGAATGCAATGGTAGGTCTTGAGCCAATGGCGCATGGGGAGCGTCCACATGTTTTATACACAAATAAATAAATAAATACAATGGACCGGATTGGATCATGCAAAATACGTCAGGCCAGTTTGGTAGAATCTGGTCTTGGTAGTGGACCAAAGGCATAGACAGCAAAAGCCAAAACACTGGTCATGCCAAATTCAGTTCAAGGGTACACGTAGACATTAATGCTTAACCAACCCAATCTAAACCATTGCAAACATGTGATCCTCTTCCTGGAAAGAAAGTAATGTCGGTAACCAAAAAAAAAAGAAAGTAATGTCTGTTTTTTTTCCCCCTTTTTTATCTAATTTGAGGCTGGCGAAGCCCTACGATTTTTTTTTTTAAATTTTTTTGATGAACACGAATGGTCCTCCAGCCCTAAAGTGATATAAACGACAAAAAATGTCTGTTGGTGTTCGTGGCCATGGCTGTGGATTAAATTTGCGAACTAAATTTGGTGCACGTCACCCTCATCGGCCTCTCGCGGGTACATCTGAGACCACATGCCTACCCGTCCAAGCCACTGTGGCTCCGCATGCCTCCGTCCATCCATTTTTCCTACCGAAAATGACCAAAATACCATCAGATTTCTTCCATTATAACAATTTCCGCCCATCCCCGGCAGAGCTATGAAAAATAGGAAAAAATGACAGGCCGAGTGGCTGCCAAGTGGCGATCTTCTGCAGATGCTGGCTGAAGTGAATATTTGTCAATTGTCGTGATAGAAAATCATTAAGGTATATTTACCGGTACTAACTTATTTCATGCAAATTATGACATGCATATATATATATATATATATATATATAAAAGATTTATTTGCCTGTTGCATTGTGTCTATGAGTTTTGTCATGGTTGCCCCATATTTATTCAACTTGTATTAGAAGTTTAAGCCCAAATTAAAGAGTCTAAATCACCTATAATTCATATTTTATATGGCAAAAGGCGATATATGTTTGGACAGCCGACAAATTATCCATATCAGATTGTACCAAAAAAAATTACTCATGCTCAAGAGAGAATGAGAGATGCAAATCAAAATGGAGCCAAAATAAAATTTGAAATATCTTTGATTCCGAATATGGTAGAATAGCTTATGTATGTCTAAAAAAAGAATCCAATCTTATTTTTAGAAACATGGGTGCCGGCAACCACAAAATGGATATTGCATGTTTTTTATTTTTCATAGTTAGAACTGATCAAAAAAAAAAAAACTTTAACATTGAAATCCAGCCATTTGATCAACGGAATAGGTTGGGCATTGATTTGAATCTTGGTTTTGAAGTGATCCTTGCAAATAAAGTCAAGTTGGATCCAACTGATTTGCTCTTCTTTGCATGAGTAGATGGTTCACGTGCATCATCAACTTTTATCTTATCTGCTCATTTTTTTTCAAGTGGTTTGAAAAAAAAACTTGGATAAATTATAAAACTTTTAATATCAACCACATAATCTATCATCTTCTGAAAATTCCATCAATTCACATGTCGTAGAAAGAATATACATGTTGCGATAACGATAAAAAATGGTTACTTCTAGTTTACAAGTAAATGTCAAATATAGCATCATCTTTATACTTTCTTTCAGATTCATTCCAACCGTATCTCTTTTTTTTTTTTTTTTTTTTTTTGTGTTAAACAACATTATCTTTTCTAGAATTGCATATATGATTCTAACATACATTTTTTTTCCATAAATATTCATTGTATTTGCGATATCAAAATAGTATCCAGCATGTGATTGTCTAACTTTTTTTCTAAGCCTTCATGCAAATTACTTGTGACCCATCACATCAAATATAATAAAATAGCAATCCATTCTCAAATATTTTATAAAATTCTACTGCAAAATTACAATGAGGATATTAGAAAATATGCCACCACTGCAATCCTTCCAACATTTGCATCACTATATCTACCCTAACTAAAAAAAGGGCCTTCACGCGCATGAAAGTGGTGATTTATGACTTCCAAATATTTTCCATTCATTTATTTTTGTGGGTTGTATCAGTAACTCCACCCCTAATCCGGTGACTGGCCCAAGTAAACGGCCGGAAGGGCTCGCTCGTACGACGGATCTAGGTTTCCGTTTCTAAAAGCAAAGCGGGAAAAAAAAAAAAAAAGGAAAAAGGAAAGGAAGCCGGACCGCCTGGATCCATCTCTGTTCCCATATCTGTATATAAAAGAATACCCCCGCCGCCACCGATAACTCCGAGAAGAACAACCTTACTCCCCAACTTCTCCTCTTCTTCTTCTCTCCGCCGCCGCCAAGCAGCGGAAAGGGAAAGAAAGAAAGAAACCAGGAACAAGAAAATGGAGGCTGCCGCCGTGTGATTCTTCCGATCTGATCGCTCGCTCGTTCGTGGACGATTCGACCGCCGCCGCCGCCATCGCCTGTGGGACTGGGCCTTGGGAGGGTTCGTTCTTCTCCGCCTCTGGGTCTTGGTTAGGGTTTGGTTGGGTCTGATGGCGTCGGAGGATGTGAAGAGCACGAGCGAGTCCGCGGTCAAGACGATCGTGAATCTGGCGGAGGAGGCGAAGCTCGCCAGAGAGGGTGTCAGGGCTCCCGGGCACGCGCTCCTCAGCATCTGCAAGTCTCTGGTGGCCGGTGGCGTCGCCGGTGGAGTGTGAGTTCTTGAAAACTTCGGTTATTGCAGATTTTCTTGGCAAACATTTCTCTTTTCTTGATGATATATGTATATGTATATATTTTGATTCCCCCCTATTTTCGCATTTTATAGTTTGCTTTTCTCGTATGGAAACCAGTTGTGGTGATTTATTTTATTTTTTTAAAAGTTTGATTTTCGAGTCCTTTTGACTGCAAATTTTCACGATCTGTATATATTCGCTATCGGTTCTAAATTTTAAATTTTTTTGGTTGCTTCCTTGTTTGGTTTTAAACTCTAACCAAGTTCTTGATTCTTGTCTATGGTGACTAGTATCGTGGCATGCTGATAGCTGCTTTAGGATAATTATTTGTTGCTTAGATGTTAAACGGCCATTGACTGTATCAACAACTATGCTGGAGGACATGGACATCTCCATAAGATGATGTATATTTGTGATACCATAGCCTACTAGGTCAACCCTTTCTGTTCAGATTGTTGGTGTTTCTCTGACAACTTAGCTCATCATAACAGTGTCACAGGGAACGATTGCATTAAACAAATTATTTATCTGGTGGTTGTATTTGACATATACATGAGATATAGGAATGATGGAGAAAAATATGTTTAACAAGAATTGTTTACTGTAATTAAGAAACAGATGGGTGATTCTTGATGGAATTGTATCAGAGCATGTTTGATGCCCTAGGTAGATGAATCCAGATACTAAGATGCACCAGTCTAGTATGACATTAACCTAAATAAGGACTCATGGCTTTTTGAACTCTAGAATAGAAACAATGAACAAAGAAGAAGAGTGGTGATTCTGCATATTTGCTGAAGCTTCCGATGTTAGTAGCATGAAAACCATTCATCTTTTGTTTTTTTCTTTTCTTTTCTTTTTCTTTTTCTCTTTTTTGGAAAAAAGGAACCTTTGGTAATTTTTTTTTTTTTTAAATTTTTTGAGAAGCACACCTGTAACTTTTGTTCCTTATGAAACATGAAAAGGTGCAATGCTGAGATATGAACAAAATGAAGTGTATATTGAAGTTTGTTGAAGAATTCAGAGTTATTATTTTTCTTTTATGAGTTTAAATTCTGTGGCAAATAAGAGGTAAAATTACCCCAGATCCATTGAATCTTTCCAAAAGCTATGATCTTGTAATGCAATGCAAGTTGCTTTATCTTTACCAGAATGTAAACGTACAATATGATAGTTGACATCCCAAACTATGTGGTAATTTTGAACTTCTGTAACTTTTCCATGTAAACCACTTTATATGGTTCCCCTGTTGGATGGTTAGCCATCAAAGCGGTTTGTCTGGAATATGTTCAGTAGATCCAATTGGACTATTTTTACAGTCCATATCTGTTTTTGATCTTCATATGATCACATGATCTGCTGGCCTCTATTTTGCTACTATTTGTTCTCTGTTCTTGCCTTCAGCCTCTCATGCAATGATCCTGCAGACTAATTCTCCCAGTTTTTGGCATGAATGCATTCACTTATATGGTTCCTCAGTCCTTCCTCTAATGCAACAAGAAGGCAAAATATGTTAAAGCCCAGATCCAAAACTTCCTTTTTCACTGAGAAGCCCTCACCAAAGCATGTTGATTAAGCATGATACTCTCTGCAGGAAATATACCTTGTCTTCATCTATTGATGCTGTCGTTTTCAGCATTCCATTGACCTCTCCCATGATAGTATGTTTGAGAATCTAGAACTCATTGCCACTCAGTGACCTAAGTGAGTGTGGCGTTATAATTTGTCAATTTGTGTCACATATTTTTGGTATGAAGTTTCATATTAGTAACAGTCTTCTGATAGTATGCTTTTCCTTGCAAATTTCATCTTAGTGCAATGGAATTTGTGCAGGTCACGGACTGCTGTCGCTCCTCTCGAGCGGTTAAAAATCTTGCTTCAGGTAGGTTCTTCTTTTCACTAATTTCCTTTCTTTTCTTGTGTTTTTGACTACTGGTTAAAAATCTTGCTGTTTCTTTTTTCCTCCCAACTACTGAAATTGGTTCAGGAATTTTAATGTTAGCAAATAGTCGATCATTAGTATTGCATCTTAATCTAATTTGGAACAAGCTTGAGTTCTTTGATGTATAATTGCATGTCTCCTGAATGGGTACTTTGTTGAGTGTATCCCAACCAATTTACATAATAATAAAGGATCGGAAACTTTCTATGCAGGATGTTTCCTTTCCAAAGAATCTTTGTCAGCTTGTAATTTAATGATGGCAATTTTTTTCCACAGACTAAGCCTTCTGTGTTTGTTTCCTCACCTGTCTCATAAGGAGTAGAACCTATATCAAATTATCAGCGTATCTCCTCCTATCATATTTAAAATTGGCAGAAATGCACCTATGTACATTACATTAACAAAATGAATCATCTCTTTTTCATTTCTGATCCTTATCTGGACTTGCTTTCACAAATCTTTTTGTATTTTCTTGTGTATATTGCATAACCAAAATGATTCGTCTCTTTTTTTTTCCTTTGCTGGTGATCATCTGGACTCTCTTTTACAAATCCTTCTGTGTTTTGGTCAAGATCCATCATATCAGATATTTTGTCCCTTTTTCTAAGCTAACATATACCTTTCAGTGTCATTGCAAGTATTTGAATGCAATAAAATGAATGAAACACTGGCCTTCAAGAAGTTGCTAAATTTATATGAATAAAAGCTTTTTATACCACAGGCTACTCGTTATGTCCTCTTTTGAACGTTAAAGATGTCAACCTTTTATTCGCATTGCATACTAGAGATCCCCTGATAATTCTACTCCACATTAATTAATTAGTTTAAGTCATGAATCATGTTTGATCCAGGCCAATCACTGTGCTTTTGCATATCATGAAAGACCTTATTGTGAGAGATGGTATTTTGGATTAAGATTTGATATTCATCACAACATGTAGCTTGAGTGTCTCTTCACTCTGCATTTATGAAAGAGTGACGAGAAGCAGTTAGAGTCGTTATTGAGATGGATGTGCTTTAGTTATAATGGAACTAAACCTAGGGCCAGTCTTTAATCTCTTTACTCTTTCAGAAATGAAGAAAATATTGGTAATCAGGCATTGGTGTTATGATATTTTTGGAGGGACCAGTGATGAAATAAGAAGATGAAATTATATTATGTTAAATTCCAAAATGGAAATATGGAAGAAAGCTTATTACATATAAATATGGTGTATCTGGACTTAAAATATACCTCTCTTGGACTAACATGTTTCAATGGACTTTGGTTGTTTTGAGAATTTGCACCCAAAAAAAAAAAAAAAATCTTGCCATATCATCTGAACATCAAGATGGGCTTGAAGAAATTTTTTCTTATTAAAGAAGCCTTTTGTGTTCTGTTTTTTAAATACTTCATGAAATGTGTTAACTAATCACTTTAATATTTCCTTGCATATGCATATATAATTGCATATGGACACAGAACTATGTGAAAACCATGGTAAACATTGATTAAGTTGTATGTAAGACAAAGGTGGTGTTGATAATTGGTCTTCATTATGGATCCTCAATTAGGTGAGTGCTAAAAGGTTTGCTGTTGTGTGAGATTCAAAAGCAAGTCACTCTAGGTGGGACATTGAGGAATTGGCTAATTTTTGCCTGGGAATCTTGGCTATTAATTTCTAACAGACTAGTTTTTCTTCTTTACAGTTGCAGTTGTTTTGATCTGTGAAATATTGATTTAAGAGTATATAAGAATAGAGTGGTCTTTATAATAGGTCTTCATTACATATATTTGATGGAGGTGAGCGCTAAAAGATTTGCTGTTGTGTGAGATTCCAAAGCAAGTGACTTTAGGTAGGACATCAAGGATTTGGCAAAATTATTTTTCCTTGGAAGCTTAGCAGTTAATTTTTAACAAACTAATTTGCCTTCTTTTATGGTCAAGGTTGTTTTGATCCATGACATCAATATCATTTAGGGAAGTGGAGAGATGGACTGAAGTCACAAAATTGTGTCAAAATAGTTGGTTACTTAATTAGTTCCTATCTCGGACTTCTTATTCAGAACGAAGGAGGTACTTGTGCATAAAAGAAATCTGTTCCTCGATGATGAATAGTTGTTGGGAAATTAAGTAGGCTAGAGTGACTTCTTTTTTGAAATCATTGAAGTCATTGAAATATGTTTCAGATAGTGTTATTCTATTAACTGGAAATGAGACAACTTATTGAGTGTCAGTTATATATAACAATATAAAAATATCAAATAAAGATAATGTTTTACAAGTACATATTTTGCTTTTACTGTTGAAAATCTTCACGTAATCGAACATTTACAAGGCCTTGATATTTTCGAATGGTTTGGCCCTAGCACAATTCTTTTATTCAAGCCTAAGTATGTTATGTGGTACTAGAGGGTTGTTAAGCCACACAAACACATCATGCACGCATGATATATTCATATGTTGTTTTTTAATTGGAAAGAGTATTTGATTGTAATGGAGAATTTATTGAGACAGTATGGACATGTATAATGGTGATCTAAAGAAGCAAGTAGTGGTACTTTAATCTTTGTTGAAGAATGTAGGAAGAGGAGGGGAAAACCTAAGGTAACATTGATGGAAGATGTGGTAAAGAATATGGAAAAGATTGAATAACATCTAAGGCAGCCTAAATTGGAATTTTTGGAGAGCAAGGATTTATAGAGCGAGTGCAAAATGCTTGGGCAAATTGCTATGCTTGTGGTTGGAGTATGTGAATATGTGAATATCTCGTGATAATGAAATGTTATTCTGTCCTCTTTATTTGTGGAATTTATCATTTTAATTGTGTAGTATTGCTGGCAAAATGCAGGTCCAAAATCCTCACAATATAAAGTATAATGGAACAATTCAAGGCCTTAAATATATATGGAGGACTGAAGGTTTTCGAGGACTATTCAAAGGCAATGGTACTAACTGTGCACGCATTGTCCCAAACTCAGCAGTCAAGTTCTTTAGCTATGAGCAAGCATCCAGGTATGATTTTGAATCACATAATCTCATTTTTGTATTAGCTAGATGAAAATAATGCACGCTTTTATAAGCTTAGAAGATTTCGAGGTACTGCTATGTTGCTGTTTTGACTTCTGCATCTGCTCTTGTCTAGCTTTTTATGTTCTCTAGCATGACAGACTGGCAGAGCACTGAAATCATGCAGCACAAATGCTTGAAATGCACTTAATGTCAAGCTTCTCCTGCATACAGTTGTTTGTTATCCTTAGATAAAGTTCAAATGGAGATTTGGGATAAATCTTGCTGCAGTCGAAGTTAAAACATGGTTCCCATATCCTAGGTTCCTTGATTGGAATTAATAAGCAAGATCCTGGGAAAAATGGAATGCAGAGAACAAGGCAAAAAATTAATTTCTAAACATTGTTGATGAGTGATTGCTCTTAGTTTGTGTGACAAATATGCTATACTTATACTTAAATCTGCTGTACAAAAATCTTGTTTCTCACTTTACCCCAGAGATAAAGCTCCTTTTATGGCATTAACAGATATATGTGTGAATGTATGTGCAATACAATTTTCCATGCATGTTTATGGTCAAATTTTGCTAGAAGATGGAAGAAATGATTTTGTACATGGACATGCATGTGCAGAAGTTATATGCTTCAGAACTTATGTGCTGGCTGTGCATGCTTGTTGATAGTTGATCTGTTCATTGAACAAGACACAATATAATGATACATATCCTTTTCATGTGCAAGTATGGAATCCGTTTGATATTTATTATGTAGTAAATTTATATTATATATAAGACCTATTTATTTTCTTCTCTTTCTTACTAATATTTGAATTTTTTGCAGTGGAATTTTGTGGCTTTACCGACGGCAATCAGGCAATGGTATGACCATCCCTTTGTTTTCTAGCAACTTTTTAATATCATACAGGCCATGTTTTGTGAGACTGTCAATGATTTATTAGCTAATATCATGTTACGTTGCTCGTCTGTTTTGCAAACCTTCACCAATCCTGATATTTGAATGTTTATGCAAGACATGCCCCTTGCTCAAGCATGGCACATGTATCGATGCACATAAGCATGTAGACAAAGGTGTGATCTCGTATGTCGAAGTTTTTGATCAATATCTACATATGTATAAATAATGGAAAACTTAGCTGTGTTTAATAATTCTAAACAGTTTATATTAATCTCTTCTTGCTTGTTCACTTTAAAAAAAAAAAAAAAAAAGATAATGGTCACTTAAAGAAGATACAGAGTTTTATTTTATTTTTTTCCTTTTTTAAGTTCTATGCATTCATCAGTACTAGTTAAAATTTTAATGAGGGTTAAGAACATTTTGACACTGTCCTGTAGAAGGAATTAATGCTTTACTTTGCATTGGGTTGTTCATTGCTGTAATTTGTTACAATTAGAATACTTGTGAAGTTGAAGTCTCAAATGAATGTATTTTCGTTGATATTAATAATTGCCTAGTGCCTTGATTTGAGTACCATATCAATTAAAATTTGACCCAACATTGTTGCTCTGGTGGATTGTAGCAACACGTTCATGCTATAGCAGCAGACAACTCATCTTCTTATGTGATTTTCTTGTGTACAAATCAAATTCTTGTTGTGATAGAAAAGGAAGAGCTAGATCAGTAATATGTCAAATATTTGGACATGAGACTAAGTTTTGCATATTTAAGTGAACTTGCTGATTTTGTCTTAAAACTTTGAGTTTCTTTTTTGTCATAATTATGTACTTATTGAATTGCCAAATTGTTCCATTTTAACTTATGCAGAAGATGCTAAACTCACTCCTGTATTGCGCCTTGGAGCTGGAGCATGTGCTGGAATCATTGCTATGTCTGCCACTTATCCTATGGACATGGTCCGGGGCAGGATAACCGTTCAGGTGCTGTTTCAGGTTTCCTTTAGTGAATTATTGTCATTAATCATAACTCAGATAATTCAGTGCACTGCCTTTGGATCTTTGTGGTGAAAGTGTGGTGATTGTTTCTTGTTTTTCGTTCCTTGCCATTAAATCTTTCCTTTTCTTTTTCTTTTTTTGTTCCCCTGCAGACTGAAAAGTCTCCTTATCAATACAGAGGAATGTTTCATGCACTAGGTACGGTCTATCGAGAGGAAGGCTTTCGTGCTCTGTATAAAGGCTGGCTTCCATCAGTAATAGGAGTGGTAAGTTCTTTCTCCACTATATGGGCAAGAATCCTATTTCATCCATAGTTGAACTGCCAAAATTAATGGTTGGGTATTAATGCAGTGTTGATGTCATATTGGAAAACTTTTTTACAATGACTTACTAATGTCCTGTTTTATTTGTCTGGTATTTATGTGAAAAACTGATATTTCTTCATGCCTCTGTCGGTAAAATTTGGTGGATGACTAGTTTTATTTTGTCTCATTTTCAGTAAATTGTTGCTTTAAAAAACTCCATTAGTAAAATTTGTGATTGTAGCCGTCATATATGTACTCAACGTAAATAAAAGCAAAATGCAGTGGACTTAACACTGTTAACATTTCCATGGAACATTCATATCATCATAGTTCAATAATGTGTTCTGCTGAAAAGTAAATGATGTGAAAAGGATGTAGTTTGATTGAGTCCATATTTTTGTAGTTGTCCCATTGATGCATTTAAATCTACCGAGATCTGTCTTCTTCAACAACCCCCCCCCAACCTCCTCTCCCTTCTGTCCCTATTATACCCCTCTATTCCCCCTGCCCTGAGCCTCTGAGCTCCTCTCCCTTATAAAACCCACTCTCTGTCCCCCTACCATAAGTCACTGACCTCCTCTCCCTCTTCTCAACCACCTTCCCCCCATGCATGCAAATCACACGCTTATATATAGGTTCTTCTGGATGCTGAGACACCCATGTCATGTCTCTTAGCATTAATTTTTATGTTTTTGGAACTCAAATTTTGTTTTTACTTGCAGATTCCATATGTGGGCCTCAATTTTGCAGTCTATGAATCCTTAAAAGATTGGTTAATCAAATCCAGGCCATTGGGTCTTGTTGAAGACTCAGAGCTGAGTGTGGTGACAAAGCTTGCTTGTGGTGCTGTTGCTGGAACCGTTGGCCAAACTGTTGCCTACCCTCTAGATGTTATTCGGAGAAGAATGCAGATGGTGGGTTGGAACCATGCTGCTTCTGTTGTGGCAGGCCAAGGAAGAAGCAAGGCACCATTGGAGTATACTGGAATGGTTGATGCATTTAGGAAAACAGTGCATAATGAAGGCTTTGGGGCATTATACAAGGGCCTCGTTCCCAATTCAGTAAAGGTTAGTGTTTAAAGAATCAGCTTAATGAAAGTTATCAGGTTGCCATCAAACCATGAGTCTCCTTGTTTAAAGAATCAAACATTACATTTGAAGTATGTATAAGTGTAAATCTATTATACTTTGTTTCAGGTGGTGCCGTCCATTGCGATTGCATTTGTAACATATGAGGTTGTGAAGGATATTCTTGGAGTAGAAATGAGAATATCAGATTGAAGCAAGAAAATGGGGTCCAACACTCCCAACTGCTATTTTGTAGGTGCTTTGACTACCTTTTTTGTAGGTGGATGGTAGAAGATAGGAAAGGTGTTCAGTATTAAGGCCTCAATCCGTGTTGATATCCAACCAGTATTTCAGTACCTGTTGCCAGACATCTAGATTTCATCTCGTCAACTTGAAGAATAAATTGGCTGTATGGCAGGGAGAGTATGTGTCGCTTCCATGATATCTATTGACTCAATATTGAGATTGTTATATCAGTTGTTTTGCTTCTCTGATTGTCCATGCAGTATGGGCCATCTTGTCTTTTCTTCTTTAACAAAGCCTTCCTGTTAATCCAGATGAAAGCCATAGGTGTTCCCACCCTTAAATAAAAGCTACTATTATAATGAGAAATGGCCTATTTATTTATTTATTTTGGTAGACTCATGTTTCTTCCTATATGTAGTGTAAGCATGATGGTTCAAGAGGTATTTGCTTCCTTTTAATTTCTGGGTTTTGGTTTTTGGTCAGTGCATGCAGGGTTGTAGTTGATAGTTTTTAATTTTGCATGATTTTGATTGTTCCTCCTCTCTTTTGATGATAATGGTCCTCCTCTTAAAGATATTAATTTCACCTTTTTATGTTCTGGTAATTGACCATATGGCTGAAACCGTGAGATCCGTGGGGATTGAGATGGTCCGCCTCTCAATAAAAATGGGTGGAATTATGAAGCTTCTGATGTGATGCATGAAATTGCTTTCAGAAATAATAGATGCAGATGAGTAAGAAAATGCAGACACCATTAAGTTTCTCTTCCCTGTGTGGGAGGGAAGTCCATCACAACCATTGCTGATGGCAGGAGTCAGGTTGCAAGGGAGGTTTGGTTTTTCCTGCTACTCAAGACAATGGTGCGAGGTAGTGTAAGATGAAGATGTCAGTTCAGCTCAGCATAGGAAGCGAAGGTAGGAGGGAATCAGAGATAGATCAGGATAAGAAGCAGATGCAGAACAGAATCAGAGAAGGCAAGTTGGTGAAAGTATCTGCAAGATGTCATGCGCGTGTTGTTTATGGGTCGTGCGCAACTTACCTACCGCATTCAGAACTTCCAATGCTTCAATGGCCCGTTGATGCTCTTGGTTTTGTGTTGAGAAGCTGAATGGGAGAGAATCCTAGGTAGGCTGAACTCAGCTGCAAAAAAAGAATCAATTTGTATTGTGCGTACAAGAGAGATTCTAATCCAGAAAACCCGGCAACGTGGGCCCTAGTAAGTTTATTATTTCTCTACAGGAAGCTACCAGAGTAGCCTTGTCCCCAAAATTTATTTTTGTACAGCACAATAATAATAAAAAGGAGGATGGAGGCTCGGGAATTGCACCGTTAGTTAAATGGGCTGGGATATTAATTAGCGGATTAGGAGCTCCATGGATGAATCATCTGAAAAATGCTTACCATCCTAGAAGAAAGCTTGGTATGCTTGTTAAAGGAACTGTAGTTAACGTTTTGCCTATTTGGAAGGACATCGGTAAGGAGTTCGATGCATTTTGGAGCAGCACCTCTTTTAGATTTGATAATGGAGAAAATATCCGAATCTAGAAGGACACATGGACAGGCTTGATACCCTTCTCTTACCTCTTTGTTCAGCTTTACCACATGCTTGTCAGACTACGATCAACTGGAGAAGCATGAGATGGAATACTAAATTGTCTCGTTCACAATCTCTTCAAAAATCTAGATAGCTTGAATTGATGCAGGATCCCTTTTGTACCTTCAGACCTTCAAGACTAGCAAATGTTCCTATGGAACCTAACTGATAATGGCATCTTCATTATAGACTCTTATTACAGGTGCATTGACAATGGGGTTTTACTCTGTCCATACCACAAATCTGTTCGAAAAGCTATTATGCTGAAGTAAAAGTTTTCTTTAACTTGCACCGAAAAACAGAGGCACAAAGGGAAGATCCTTGCTAAAAATGGTTGGAGGGTGAGCTCTCATGGTCCATTTTGTGGACCTAGCTTGGAAATAGCGTTGCATCATTTTATTAGGTGCTCATTCTCTGAAAAGCATTTGGTTTGCTTTAATATTTCCCTTTAATGTGGATGGTCAACCCCTGAACCTTCATGCACTATGGACTTCCCAGAGAGGCAAGAAGATAAGTTCATCTATTAGAAAAACATGGGATCAATTTCTTATGGCTCTTGCTTGCTAAATTTGGCATGAAATAAATGCAAGGATCTTCCTTTGGAATAGTCTGTTGATCAGCATTGTTCTTCCAAAAACACATCACACCATCCAGTTTGGCAAATTTTATGTTTGGATAAAATGGTAGACACTCACAGAAAGCTCGGGAGATCTCTGGCTCCCTTGATGACTGTTAACACTAATGATCCTTCACCACCATTGTGGTTCCTTCTCTTTCTCTATATTTTTCTCTTTCATGTTTTCTCCTGTAAACTCTAGTATTTATACATACGAAATTGATGTATAAATTTGTTCACTTCCCTCATTATTCCCCAACAATCACAAATGAATTCTTGCAATTTGAAAGGAAACACCTTTGCTTCTTACCATTTTCCCCAGCATGCCAGTCACATTCACTGTTTATAGAACGTATGAGTCGCGAAAGCATGCCTCAGCTAACTTCTGCATTCTTAAAGTGATGGTTTTTTTAACGATTTGATGCTGAGCTGAACCACAGCCTCCATTCTCTTCCCACAATCTCACTGGTTATCCAAAGTCAGCGAAAGAAGAGATGGGGAAAACAAGGAATTTTACAATGAACGTCCAGTTCTCTTGAGTATTGCAGGGAGGTACCGGACAAGATAATCACACTTCTCGCGGTGGTATTCAATCGACAAACATAACTGTCTTATGGCCTCCCTTTTCTCATCATTCTTGGCCAGCACCTCCTCTTCCTTCTCCTTCACCCTCTTCTCCAGGTCCTCCATCTTCTTCTGAGACTCGTGCACATTTTCCATCAACTTCACTTTCTTTTTCCTTCTCAGCCAACTTAGCTCCTAGACTCCCTGCCTCATCTTTTAACATCAAGATCATCCCATCCTTGCATTCCAATCTCATTGTCAGCTCAGCTTTCTCTTTTATCAGTATTTCCTTCTCATAAATCCGCTCCCCCAACTAACTCTTCATGATCTTTAGCTCTTCCATGCATATTAATAATTGACTTGGGATCTGACTGTGCTCCGGTTCAGAGAGGGTTTCTAGCTCACGTAGTCCCATATCTAAAGCTGAAATCCCAGGGTTGACAGCTGTTTTCACTCTTATGAGCTCATTTTCTCAGAAATCCAACTTTTTACCAGATGTGTACATCTGTTCCTCAAGTTCTATGCATTTCTTCTGCATGACTTCCACCATCTTCTTATGTATTTCTTCCCTCTCCTTGTTTTCAGTTTCAGTTATTTCAAGCTTCTGGTTTGATAAGTGGAGTTGGACTTTAACTGTTTGAACTTGTCCGTTCAACTTCGCAATCTCTTTATCCACCCAGGTTTTTTCTGTTTCAGAAAGTGAGATTTTTTCCAAGAGTTCACTGCAATTCTCCACGAGATTGTTTATTTGTTTTTTCTGCTCTTTGCTCACAGTCTCTGCACTATGAAACTTTGCATATAACTCCCGATACTGATCCTTGAATTGATTGCACGTCTTAGGCAATTCATGAAAGCTACTGCTCAGCTCTTCCAGCATAGTTTCGTGAATTAAAATTTTACTCGTTAGCTTGTTTTCCAAGTCATTCATCAAAATCTGATTTTCTAAGCAAGCATCCCTAATAATTTTCATCTGTTCTTCCACTATGTTTTTCTGGATGTGCAGCAAATCTAGCTCCATTTGAATTTCATTTGCATGGATGGATGCTTCCTTCAGCACTTCAAGCTTCTTAGTGAGAGATAACACTTCACCTCTTGTTTCTTCCAGCCTTCTCTCCAGATCAGTGTTTTGATTGTACAGATCTTCATTATCTTGTTGCAGCATGCACTTTTCTTCCTTCAGCCGTTGCAGCTCAATTTCTAGTTTCCTAACATTATCCTTTGCCTGCTCTAACTCTGAGGTCAATGCATTTTTTTCCTCCACTGCAGCTCCAATTTCTCTATTCTGATCACTCAATTGGAGATCCACTATTTCCAATTTAAGATTCAGGTCATCAATTTCAATCTGCAACAGAGATTTACCATATCTTAGTTGTTCTGATTCATTCTTTGACTCATTGAAGAGCTTCTTAGCCACCTCCAGCTTGCTTTTGTGCTCCTGCGGTATCAAATTTTCCTCTTTCAACTGTTTCAACTCATTTTCTTGTTCCTTATTATAAGCATCTGCCTGCTTTAAGTTGCTCATAGCCCTTGAATTTTCTGAGGCCAATGTGTTAATTTTGTCTGCTGCTGTGCGAAGTTCGTTGTTCAGACCAGTCAGTTGGAGATTGGCTCCATCCAAGTCAAGGCCCAGGTCATTGAGTTTGACAAGCAATTGAGATTTATCAATTTCTAGTTGTTCTATTTGAGCTTCCAAATCATTCACATTGATTTCAGCCTGCTCTATTTTGCTTGAAAGTGCTAGAGTTTCTGTGATCAATAAGTGCTTCTCATCATTCGTTGCCTGCAAGCTCTGCCTTAACTCAGATGCTTCCTGGGTTCTAGCTGTCAGTTCCTGCCCCAGCTCCTCGTAATTAAGCAATAACGGGGAGTTCATATTCTTTATATTTTCCATTTCCATCATCAAGATTTCTTCTTTATCCCATGCTTCTTGAGCCAGTTCCACAGCTTCCTTATGGTTAGATTTCAAAGCATAAAATTCCTCGTTTTTGGCTTTTATTTGCTGGCACAGATCATTAACAGTATTCAGCAATTTTGCTTGTTCATCTTTCAACACTTCAGAGTCCATTGTCAGATTTTTAATGGTGTTCTCAGCCTCTTGTATCTGTGACAATGACCTTACAATCTCTGACTCCAAAGCTCACTTCTCTTCTTCACTTGCTGCCAACCTCTGGTTCAGTGCATCTCCTTTTCTCCGAGAACCATTCAGCTTAAGTTTCAAACTTTCCTTCAGAGACAACAACTGCTTCTTCTCGAAAGACAGCCAATCAGTAGCCGATTTCTGGTTCTTAATAGTATTCTCAGCCTCTTGCATCGGATGTGAGGACCTTAGAATCTCTGACTCCAAAGTTCCCTTCTCTTTTCCAATAGCTGCCAATCTCTGGTTCAATTCATCCCCATTTCTCTGAGAATCCTCCAGCTTAATTTTCAAATTTTCATTCTCAGACAACAACTGCTTGTTCTCAATAGACAGCCTATCAGATTCATCTCTGAGGTCTGCCAAAGCTTTCTCTGCATCCTGTATCTTGCTCCAAAAAAAGAAGCTTTCAGATTTCAATGCTTCCTTTTCTTTATTTGTATTGCTTAATTGCTGAATCAAATAATCCACCAGCTGAGCTCTCTCTTCCATTTCTTGCTTCAATTCTCTGTTATCGGATGCCAATTTGGATATCTCATTTTTCATCCATTCATTTTCAAGTCTGCATTCTTCTATGTCTTTTTCTGCATCATGTAGCCAACTAAAAGCTTTTGTGTTTTCTAATATCAGAATTTCATTTTGTTCGTTAAAACTTCCTATCCTCTGATATATGTCAACTTCTTTCTGAGAGAGAATTTCTAACTTCTGCTTAAGATCTCCATTCTTAGTTTGCAAGATTTTGACACTCTTAGCCATGGATTGGAGATTGTTCTCCGATTTTGCAATCACTGCTTGCCTTTCTGCTAAATTAGCTGAGAGCCTTTCTGAAAGAATGGTATGCCCTACAAAGCCAATAAATCTTATTATTTGATAATAAAGTAATATTTTATTTTCACTACATGCATATTTCATGGGTATTGCTTTGATGTTATATTTGATGACATAATCTATCCTTATGTTCCATCGTATGGAATTCATGTTGATGATAGAGATCATTGACAGGGAGACATGATATTCTATTTTCTTTGTAACATTAAATTTGTCCACAATCTAAGTGCCTAGTTAGGATAATGTGCTCATTGTTGGTTGCTGCATGTTGTAGTATTATTTGTCATAGAATGATATGTCTCAATCACTAGAGTGGAGACTCTTAGTAACATTGAAAATATTTGTAGGAGCCAAATATTGAATTGGACCAGTATATATATTCTTAAATCTAACACTATCACCGTGTTCTAAGCACAATACACAGAAAGTCTTTATGACCTGAGGATGTTATTAAGTCTGATGTACAATTTGTGTGGTTTTGATATTGTCAACTAGTGATGCCTAATAAAAGGCTATATACGGATATGTTGGACTACACAATGAGTGCACGAAGGCTTGTTGTCATCCAATAGAGAATTCATCATTCCTATGGTAGAAAAGAATATTTTAGATTGTGTCTCTTATATTGAACAGAAAATCCGGCTGATCAATTTGAAAAATTGTGTTATGTTTTATCTATAATAATAAATATATATGATATATATTTCTAAATTAAAAATTTTAAATTAATTTAATTGTTCATTTATTATATAGAGACATACATATAAGTTGAAGATTGATAGTGTCATTGGTGGTTTAATCCTATTAGCTTATATGAAATATTAGTTGATGGAGGGACTAATATGTGAGAAACTATGAAAGGGGTCTCACAAATAAATCTCTAATCCTTTGGGTGAGATTGTAATTTGTTGATGGGCATGATTACAATTGTTAAGTTAGTGGGGACTAATTTACTAGAGGAAGAGATCCCATAAGGATCCCACGCTACATGTTTTTACCCTAGCCTGTATACATGAAATAAGATATCGGAATTTCATGTCACTAAGACCTCACTAAATGTTTAGAAGGCTTTGGGAATTCTACAAATTCAATATACCATCATGACCTTACTAAATATTTGGAAGTTTTGGGAATTCTAGGAATTCAATATACTATCATGACCTGACAAAATATTTGGAGGTTTTGGGAATTCCAGGAATTCAATATACCATGATGGCCTCACTAAATGTTTAGGAGGTTTTGGAATTCTAAAAGTCATTTAAGAATTCATGACCTGACTAAACAAATAAAAATTCTAAAAGCTTTTGAAAAGCTATATCAAGGGTTTAAGAAACCCTATAAAGCATGGATGTAGAATCTTATGTTATGGAAGCCATCACTCCCTCTTAAGGCATAAAGGGCGAAAAGTTCAAGAACATCGTGTGTGAACTTTGGAGGATTTTGCACATGTGAAATCTCTATAAGGTAACCCTTGTCCATCATATAAAGATACGTTGTTCACGTGGTTGGTTAATTCTGCACAATTATTTATTTATATACTTTCTAAATTAGATTTGAAAGCATTTCAACTAGAACTTTCAAAATCAGAAAGATTTGCAAACATTGTTGCAGCTCCAGCCCGTAGCTCATTCTCTCTCCTTTTTGCATCCTCCAACTGTTCCCGCAAAGTTATGTAATCCTCTAATAAGCTCTGCACTTCCACTTTCCATTCTTGAATTTTGCTTCATCTTTCCTTGTCATAAATTTCTGCTGATTCCAAATCTAATGAGTCTGATTCAGAGGAACCAAAGGCAGATGAAAAGCTTCCACTGCTTTTTTCATGGTGAACTTTCTTGTTTAACTTCACAGACAAGCTATCATAAAGTGCCAAGAGAGTTTGGTAGACTTTGTGAAAATCCTTGATAAGGGAAGCCAATTCAGACTTGTTAAATGAATTTGCAGATGGATCACTCTCCTTCTCACTTATTAGCTTCAGTATTTTCTCTACATACTTCTTGATGTCTGCAGAAAGAAAATATAACTGGTCCACTCACAGTTTTTTTTTTTTTTTCCTTTCTTTTTTTAAAAAGGGTGAAATTACATGGAAAGAACCCCAGGTTAACTAAAATATCCAATACCAGACTAAAGAACAATTGGAATATGTTTGCATGTCAAAACTGGACAAACTGATAATGGAAATAACCATATGGCAGCAACACTCTTGCAGACTGTAACCAGTAAATTATTAAAAAATGACAACAAAGGCTCGTGCTTGTATCACAGATCAGTCAAGAGAGAAGCTGGAAACATACCCAGGCATCTTTTTGACCAATGGAAGAAAATTTGTAGAAAATAACGACAGCAATCTCAGGACACCATTCCAAAAAAAAGGATATTTTTCAACGGATTAAGAATGTAGTATGAAGACCTTATGCAGTAGTACCTTTCTTGTTCTCCAGTATGTCTGACTTCTTAGCATTGATGCAGCTCCCGAATATGGAAGATAAGAATTTCCTATATCTATGTTTCTTCTTCATCTCTAAAAGCTTAGCTTTCACCTCACAGTAGCCTCTAAGCAAAACTTATTTCCATTAACTTGTCTGTATTTGAGAAACTACGCACCAGGAATCTGAAAGATACAAGAAAATAAGTCTTTTCCAGGACATGCAGATGATAGCCATATTCATATTATTCATACTATAAACTGCATGAGTGACAAATTGGCTCATAGAGTGAAAATAACATATAGAGAAAATTATCAAAAATTCACTGAAATCAATTTTCTTTTTTCCTTTTTTCCCTCGGTGAAATGAACAGTTAAATGCATCACAAATGCAGGGACAGCAAAATCTACAGAGACAGGTTAACCATGCCCAAAAAAGTTCCAATTATTACAATATGAGTTGTCTTTCAATTCTACAGTGAAAGCTCATGTCCATTTTACTGCGTACGAGATAGTTAACAGCTTTGCATTTAAAACATAGAATGTCATAAGAAGGTTCACTAACATGATAAAAATTCGTGATGAGCAGGGTATTAAGCATTTTAGATCCATGTTTGCCTATGAAACCTAGAAAGAAAGAAAATGTGCTGGCTGATGAGCGGAAAACTAAATGTTAACACCTCAACTCTGCTTTCAGCAGATAGAATATACAGGAGAAATTTATGCCCTCCTGTAAATCTTAAACCCGAACAAGGAGATTTGGTAGTGGTGTGGAAAAGTTGAAAGAAAAGGTATCATTCCATATGGAAATTATGTTCTGCTTAGAGTCCTTGGAGGTCTGGATATGCGGCTGAGTAGGACATCCTCGTCATGGTTAAGAGCTTGAATGACATCCATATCATCATTTACCACCTAGCTCCTTCTTGGATTTTTGTACCTTGTGTTGTATTGTTCATCAGATTCCATTATATTCTATCATAAATAAGAAAGCTATCCCATTATTGTTACTTTTGACATTTTATATAACTCTAGACATTACATCTAATGGTTTGAACCATAACCAGTGTCAAAATGTTTCTTTTCATCGAAGACAACACAAGATAGTCCAGCCAACTCTGATATCCCATAATAAATAGATCAACTTCTGCAATACTGGCAAGGGACATCTGTGTATGGGTGCTTGATGAAGAAGAAATAACATCAAGGAATAATGAGAATTTGATCAAGAGTATCATTGGTAATGGTCAATTTCTTTTGCCTTTGGAAGATTTTATCTGTATCAATTTTTTGCAATGAATTAATAATGTGGTTTTCAAACAAGCTCAACAATGTGTGATAAGGCTAGTCGCCAAGTCCCCGCATAAATACAATTTTATTCTGCAAGCAATTCTACGCTCTATTGAGGAAAGATTGTCCTTCACAGCAAAACAACTAAAATGGACCTAAAAGTACTTGATAAGTTTTTTGACTTCTTACTGTAGTTAAAATTAAGAAACTCATGCAAATACTAACTTAATAAGGTAGCTATCATACTAAGCGATGTTAATCTTAAGGGTCAGATAAGTCTTAAGGGTCAGATAAGTCATGGATCTACAATACAAATTGCTTTTCACTGAAAGTTGCCGCATGTGTAAAAGGTTCTAAGTTTTGATCAACACCAATTTGAAACACACCTAGGTTCAGAGTCCTGATCAGTTTCAGTCAGTTTGAACTAATTTAAGTGGTTTTAGCCGTTTTTCACCAAATTAGATTGATTTTGATTCTCTCCCTCACCCACTCCTCTGTCTCTCTCTGTATGTGTCTCTCTCCTTGTGTGCACATGTACATGCTTTTGTGTTTGTGACTTCGTGAATGTGTGGGTTCACACACACAGCCGGTGGAGACATTTCTGATAAAGGATCCCTGTTTGTGTGGTCCATTCTAGTGACACTATTCCTACTTTTATCATCACTTCGATATTGGCAGGGGTAATTACTATGTTATTAACCGATTGAAACTTTAATACAACCTTCTTTGGTGTGAGCATGCACAAGTGCTTGTGAGGATAGTCAAGGAGCATAGTGCTGCTTGAATGGAGAGGCTTGGAGGACTGAATTCAGGACGAGATTGACGCCATCATTGCGGTGAATAGCTTGAAAGGTTCTATTAAGATGACTACTAGCTTTCTATGTTACTCTTAAACTATCTGTACAATGATATCTAGGAACTGCAAAGCCTCTTCTTGTTGTCAAATACTTATTTTTCCTTGAATTTCTATTAAATTACATAGGTATGTAAAATGATGGCACAAAAATCCAACTTTGGTGCTTGTGTAGCTATATTCCTACAGAACTGAGCTGAATATCTTTTAGGATTCATGGATTGGACTGTCCGTTTAAAAATGGCCTTATATCAACCAAACTTCATCCAGCTCAAATCCTATAGAAAGCAAAAAAAAAAAAGATATATGAAGGTCTTTTTTTCTTTTCTACAGCATAAAGGCTAAGATTTGGGTTGGGTTTGGATAGGCTATAAGAAAACGCAAGCCAGATGGACCAACATGCCCAATTCCTAAAGAATTTTCAGCCTAATCCTATAGGAATATCCAAATAGGCCTTTAATGGTGTCAATGACCCAGGCTTATCCTTAAAGCCCTAGCAAACATCCTCAGGTGGCAAGCTTCTTATTTATGGAATTGCGAATAAACATATAATCGCAAATTTCTTCAAACTTGATAGAAATGAGGCCCACATATAAATCAAAATGGTTCAAATGCTCAAGAAGATCTATGCAGCCCTAGAGTGACAGAGGAGCTAGGCCTAGCACATCATGCTAGACCGAATGCATTGCAGAAACCACCCAATGGGTGAGGCCCAAAAAATCCATCAGGCTGATATAAAATCCTCATAAATACCATCATATTCCTGAAAAAAATTATCTACTTTACTATATGAACTCAATAAAAAAAAAATCAAAGACCCATTTAGGGATCATCATCCCACTCTGCCACCGTCTCTACAAAGAAAACTACCATAATATTGTCCATCAAGCTTTTCGTCCAATTCTTAATCTGGTTTCTTCTAGCCTCGACTCAAATCATCTAAATTCAAAATTTTAAATCCTATGGGATGTGGTTGAGATAGAGGATGTCCCAAGGCATCCCTATTGGGACGTTGGGATGTTAGTGGGATGGCCCTATCCCGATGCATGGGATGATACCCTGTCTCGAGATCCTATGGGACATCCCGCTCGGACTTGAATCTTTGTCTAAATTCAACACAGAAAATATGTTGCTTTCAAATTGAACAACACAAATGACATCCAAAAACAATAAAAGGAATAGAACTACAAAGCACAAATTGCAGCATATCCACTAAAATTTCATAGCATTCGGATAAAAAGCAAATGATTTCATCAATATCTCTCTTTTGTTTAACTCAAAAAAATCAAGAAATAGAACCATACCTCAAATCTTTTCTCCTCCTTTCAAAATCCTCCCAAGAATGAAAACAAACAGCGGCAGAAGACCTGAAACAACCGAAGCAAATCAATTGCGAGCCCAATAATTTGTCAAAAGACTCAAAACAACTATTGGGAAGAAATGAAGGAAAAAAAACCACCTGAAGGGTGTTAAGAGCTTGGAGAGTTTAAGTGGAGCAGAGAGCAATGAAGGATGGAGAAGGGATTATAATTTGGAAGCTTCCTAAATAAATTCGCCATCCAAATCTTTGTGAATCCGGCAGCAAGATTCAGTGTTTCTTTTATTATTTTTGGTAAACCGGATTTATTAAACCATTCTGCCATAAATACACCCGGAGCCACGGAATCAATCTTTCGGCACCCGGACAAGGTTGCCAGTGGCGGGAATTCTCCTATACCGAACCTGTTTTTGTTTTTTCCAAAAAGAAACCATTGGGGTCGCCGAGAGCGGTCGTCTTGACACTTTGGGTCTCTTTGCGGCTTTTCATCGAGCGGGTGGTAGGGCCGGCTTACGGCGGAGGATGGACAGTCCAATGGGATCTGGAAATGGAGGAAGCCGAGCGTCGGCAGTCGCCGGCGAAGGGGCTCGAACGTGGCTAAGGTTGCCTAGGGCCAATCGCGGCAGACTGTGTGGACGTCGCATAAGATCTCGGCGGGTGAGGTGGAGCAACTTCAGCGATACTTCACGAAGGTCCTGGAGTTCCCTGAAGACGAGATGGAGGAAGCGCAGGGAAATCGGAGAAGGTGGCAATGTTCGCCCGGAGTCTTGGCCGCGGGTTCCCATCGACTGGGTTTCGAACGATTTTAAAGGAAAAGGCTGGCCGGAAGGGAATGTCGAAGCTTTTTCACTGGCCGAAGATCACCTGCTTTTTCGGTTTAAATTGGAAGAGGAACGGGATGTTATACTCAATGCTGGCCCCTGGATCGTCGCCGGTTAGCTCCTTGCCGTCGAGCCGTGGGTGCCAGATTTTGTGCCGGGAACAGATATGGTCAAAGAACAATGGTGTGGCTACGTCTCCCTTCTCTCCCGATTGAGTTTTGGAGTACGCGGCGGATTTTGGGCACTATGGAGGAGCCCAGGAAGCCGGTGGTCATCGACAACTTCACCGACCAGCTCCAGAAAACGCGGTTCGCCCGAGTCAAGGTGGAGATCGACGCATCGGCGCCGTTGAAGCCCGGAGTCTCCATCAACGGGAAGAATCGGATCTGTGCTTCTCCTGTGGACGGATCGGCCATTCCGATGAAACGTGTTGTTTGCCGCCAGCCAACAGCTCTCTTTGGCCGGAGAATGTTGTTGAGGTGAATCCGGCACCATGGAGGTTTTGAGCTGGATCCCATCAAGCCGGCGTCGTTCGGTGGTGGAGAGGGACCGGGAGCTGTGGCCCGGCCTCGGCTGGGCCCTTGGCTGATGACTTCCAAACTCCAGCCTCCTAGGGTTGCCACCGGTTGATCAAAGGGGAAGAAGGAAGGTGAGTCACGACCCGCCGTGTCGACTCCTAGACCGAGTCATGTGGAATCGCCCCTGAGGCATCCGAGTCTTCCAGGTTCCCCCTCGGATTTGGAAGAAGCCATATAAAGTGTCTCGCCGGCGGTCTCCAGATCAGCAGTCCGACCGGCGCAACTCGGGGGCGTCGGTGTGCGGCGATTCGCCAACTCAGTCCGGGTCTCCCCCATCCGTGTTGGCTGACCGAGGGTTGGCTCAGGTGGACATGGACATGGCCCGGGTGGAGGGCCCAGTGACTTCGGACCTGCAGATGGTGGAGATGTGCTTTTAGACCTCGGGCAAGGAGGGTGCGACTCCGGGCCTGGCCCGGACACAGCCCGCGGACCAACGGCCTGCCCGGCATTTGAAGATGGACTTGGCCCGTTTGGTTCTCTTGGGTTTGGTGCTGACGGGCTGTCTTCGTGGCGTGATTAGGGTTGTCAAAAATTTCATTCAAATCATTTAAACCATCCAACCCGATCCGAACCGAATCAAATATAGCGAACTGATGGTTTAAGTGGTTCAATTCGGTTGAATAAATTAAAAAAATTAATATTTCAATTTGATTGTTGATTTATTAATTTATGCTATCCGTTGTAACCGAACCAAACTGATAAACCGAAATTAAATCCGATGAAACCAAACCAAATTGATAAACCGAAATTAAAATACTGTCATTACACACACACACACACACACACACACACATATATATATATATAGACACACACACACACACACATACATACATACATATGTATATATATGTATATGTATATATATATCTGTATATGTATATATATACATATATATATGTTACATGCTTCATATATTTATATATACACTCGTGTTACATGTTTGTTCAGAGTTGGATTATGTACTTTGTACGAATTAAGAATCTGAAATATTAATTTTGTCCTATTTCAATTCAATGTGAACCAAATTTGACTTGATTATGTACCATAATAAAGAAACAAAAAATAAAAATCTAATCGACTAATCCACTTAAACTGAAAAATTATTCTAATCGTTCAAATATTTGGGAAAGCTATATGAACAAACCAAATTGATATAAAATTAAACCGAAGAAATCGATTATATTTAGTGAAAATATTTAATTTTAAAAAATTTTAAATCGAAACATCAATTTGATTTAAAAAATCATTCAAAATCGAATTGGTCGAATTGTATCTAGCCCTAGGCATAACTGGGGTGATCCAGTGGAGGCAATGACATGGACTGTTGAAGGGTTACATTGACTGCTGAAGGGTTGTCCTCGCCTTTACCTCCAAATAACTTCGATTTTTGGATAAGCCCAATCGTCCGAAAACCCTTAAAATTTTTCTCCCCTCGTCCCTTTATTTCTCTCCAATTCCGTCAAAAATTTTCAAACTAAGGTTAGGGTTTACAACATCCTTATCGGAGTGCTTGTCATCCTCGTTCGCAATCGTGATGTAGATAGGCACGAACCAAAAGAACAACTCTAGGGCTTCCGCACCGAAATGGCCACAGTAGGAGATTGATGGCTTCAAGGTCTTCTTCGATGATCTCGAGTGCTTCTCCACTGAGGATCTCGTCTTCTTCTTGGAGTCCTCATTCTGAAAGTCTAAGTATGAGACGGTCACAGTGATTTTGAGTTCGCGGGAGAAATCCCTCAAGATCGAGATTGGGAGGATGAGGGCGGTTGAGGATGGCGTTCTGGATGCAAAATATAAGAGCTTGGATGTCCAGGCAGAGGCCGTCGCTGAGAGGTGCTTGGAATGAGAAGAGAAGTCCAAGAAAGGAGAGGTGGGACTTCGAAGAAGAGTCTTCGAGTTGGAGCAGAAGCTTCACGAGGAGAGGGACTTCAGTGCCTCACTGGAGGCAAAGCATAGGGAGTCAGAGGTTCAGAAGCTCATCGCATGTGAGGAGCTTGAGAAATTCAAAAAGAATTGTATGAGACTCGAAGAGTAGTTAACCAGAATCAAAAAAGACCTATGTATAGTGAAAGTGAGGGAACAGAGGGCTCTACATAGAATCGATGCTTCATTAGCAGAGCTTAAGAAGGAGGAAGAGAGAAAGGATGAGTTTATTAAGCTCAAGGCAGTGAATAGGGATGGAGAGTGCATGAAGCGAATGTCAAAGGATGAGTGGAAAAAGAAGTTTGTAGAGTTACAAGTTCGGACGTTGCGGCTGATCGAAGAGAATGCTAGTATAATAGAGCGGCAAAAGTCGGCAGAGAAAGAGAAGCGGGGAAAGCAATCAGAGGAGAATAGCAGCCAACGAAATGTGGAAGCTCATGGAAACCATGCTCTAACGCGGTGCTCGGCAAAGCATCAAATGGGTTCTGCAAAAAAGAAACCTCCTTTTATGCAGCTTAAGGCATACAGTCTATCAAAAATGTTCATTGATATCACTAGTAGCAGTGATAGTGATGAAAAGACAAGCGCCACTGCCAACACTTTGAAGAGTGCTGAGAAGTTCAATTCTGATTGGAGAAAGGTTGATGCATTGGACTATGGAAATAGGCAATACAAGGAGAATTGCTTATGCACGTCATCTTCCAAAAGGAAGCATGCTTCTGAAATGGTGGCCAGTGGCAGAAAGAGTCAGGATGATGATAAGGATGATAATGACAATGATGATAGGATTCCGATTGGTAAACTTATTCAAGGAAAAGAGAGTAGGTGAAGTTCTTCATGATTTTTAATCTTTCTTCTAGCCAGAGAAAGCGGAGAAGTCATGGTCACTTTAAGGAACTAGTCGGGTTCGATGCAACAATGCGAAGGAGCAAAAAGTGAGCAGAAGGAAACTTCTATTATGGAGCTGAAGGCTAAATTTTTGCCACCATATGATGCTGGATTCGATAATGCTTCTGAAGAGAAGCTAGTGATTTAACTTTGCTTTGTGCTATATACTATCGATCAATCAAGGAATCAGCAAGGGCAAAACAACATCCCAATCGATAAAGGCAAAACAACATCCCAGCAGGAGATTTCGCACTTTTGATGCATACAGGTATTGACTTTCTTTTAAAAGCTTAATTTTTTCGGTATTCTTTCTTAATCAAGCTAAGCAATGCTTCTGGATGTGCTTGCTAGCTTTAGTATGATGGTATAGCAAACATCCATCACTTGTTCACCGAACCAAATGCATGAGCATAGAGATCTTGCACCTTTGATGCATACAAGTACTGACTTTCTTTTAAAAACTTAATTTTTTTCGGTATTCTTTTTAATTGAACTAAGCAATGCTTCTGAATGTGCTTGCATTTCTGAGCACTCATCCCTCAGCCTAGGATAGAAGATGATAGACCTATAGGTAGAGCACTCATCCCTCAGCCTTTTTAGAGTAGACGACCGACTGGTTCGATTGGCGACTCTCTTCCGAGCCCGATGGTAGAGATTTTCTCTTTGACTGAACCCATCGTCATTTGTCTCCAGGATCAGTACTACATCCTGAAGTAGTTTCAGCTATTTGCACAGGATCCGGATAGTTGGATGATTTCTCTTCCTTCGGATCAGATTGCCTTTTATGTTAAGAACTTTTGGGCTGGGCTCTAGTTCCCGATTCTGGAGTTCATTCGAAATATTCTTGATTATTACCAACTCTGTCCAGCCCAACTTGTGCGGAATTCCAATCGACTTCTTATTGCTTTTGCTTTATTGTGTCGTATGATCCCGATCAAACCCAGACCTTCTCTTTTTCTTGCTTTCTTTGTTCTTCGCTCTCATCCGAAGGTTGAAGACTAGTGGTTCTTCAGTCTAAGGAAGGGTCTATCTTTCATTCTTAGTCTCCCGTCCTCCATCCATGATTGGAAGACGCAATTTTTCTTTATTTCTTCTTCTAAACTTTCCTTCCACTTGGAGGAATCCAAGGGCTAGCCCAAATGAACACAGCTGGATTGATGAAATCAATTAGAAAGACTTCCTCCGATTGAAGGATATGGAAGTTCTCTCGCAACAGGAGCTGTTGATGGAGCAGTCTCTCTACGACATCGGATTTAGTTCAGTGCTTGCCATAGGTATAATATAGTTGACCTTTCATTTTCATCATCATTTTTTTTATCTGGCTTCAGATTTGTAACTAAGTTGCTACTTTTTATTTGCAGCTATGCAGCGTACAGCTCGACCTTCGACAGATGAAGTCCGACGGCTTGCCGCCAAGAAGAGGCCTACTGCAAGTGCAGGCCCTTCCCAAGCTCCGAAGAAGGGTCAGATCGATACTCCTTCGACAGTAGTGAGCCAGACCAACATTCCGTCAGTAGTTGTCACACAGGTTCGAGCTAAGCCGGTCATCACACTATCAGCCCCGACGATGCTTCTGCCACCAGAAGTCTCATTATCGGAGTAGTCTGACATTAATGATGTCACCACTACTGAACCACCACCAGCTAGAGCCACATCGATGGAGTCTCGGGCAACTCCCATGCTTGAACCAGAACCAGTCACCACGGCACCGATATAACTTTGGTACCTTCAACACCTAAATAGATGGCGGCATCAAATGATCAGTCACTTACTGGAGAGCGAGGGAAGGCACCGGTGACTTCGACTGATGATGGGTCGTCGACGGGCTTCATAGAGCTCTTCGACATTCAGATTCTAGCCGGTGAGTCGGCTTTAGCAAACCCTAAGTTGGCCAAGCGATTCTTTGAGACTACACTTCTTCTGACCGACAGGGAGAGTAGGAAGAGTTGGACGGTGTCTGAAATATTTTCATCCTTCTACCCAATAATCCTTAATATAAGTCGGTATTTTACTTTCCAATTGTCTTCTCTAATTTATTTTTCTAACTTGTTTTCTCTTCTTTTCAGTTTGCGTAAGACATGTTGCGCTGGAGAGTGGTTATCAAAATATCACGGACTTCCATCGAATGTGGACCGAAAAGGTTGCGCTCGCCAATGTCAAAAAAGCCGTTGGCATCGAGTGTTTTCAAACAGTAACTGAATGAAAAAAGACAACGGTTGAGTGGGAGAAAGTGCACCAAGAGGAAATCTCTCACATTAAGGCTGAGTTGGAGTCGACTAGAGCCGAATTAGAGTTGGCCCAATAGACTATTGAGTCCCTGGAGTCCCAAATTAAGAGCAAGAAGCGCTCGATCAACCGGCTCCGAAGAAAATATGATGGCTGCATCGAGGAGCTGGAGAAGGAATGGAGAAGGTATCGGGCCACTGAGGAGAGGTTGGTACTGATCGATGCAGAGTTGGCTTTTGCCAAAGAGGAAGTGAAGTTAGCTCGAGAGGCACTCAATCAGGCATAGGAGCAGGCCGTTGATGATTATAAAGTATTTGAGAATTTCAAGAATGAAATCTTTGAGGGTGGCAACAGGCCTACTGGATTGGATATGAAGATGGCAGAAACATTATCGAAAAATTTTATCTGGACCTCAACCTGAGCCATATCACCATCCTAGCGGGGTGGTAGAAGAGAAGCCAACCGATAAGGCAACAGTCTCGACTGAGGAAGTTGCATCAATCACGATAGAGTCTATCCCAACTACAGAGGAAACCGCACTAGAGTCGGTCGGAATAGAATCGGCCACAATCGAAGGCTATGAAATTGGAGCTGCGGCAGCTATTGACATAGTTAAGGAGGAGGCCGATTAGCGATCATAGATTTTTCTTTTTGTTGTCGGATGATAGTCCGACTTTTCTTTTGTAACTGGATCTTGGATCCAATTTTGCACTCTTTTGTTGATAAATAAATAAAAAGTTTTCTAAGTGTTGAACTCTTTGAATGTGTTGTTCGTCATCATTACCAATGCAGTCAAATATCTATCGGATAATCGATCATCAATCGGTATGCCGACTCAGAATTGATAGTTGAAGTCATAAAAGTCGTAGAATTCATCTGTTAGCTGGATATCAACCAACTGAACTTTAGACAAAATTTTTTTTAAGTATTCGATATATGGTGACAAACCGAATATCTTTCGACCGACCGAAGTCGAGTCAGTATATTTTTTGACTTAGTCGAGATCAAATCGACTTATTATTCTGCTCAATCGTGATTAAGTCGGCATATTGTTTCGCTCAATCATAGCTGAGTCAGCATATATAGTTATTTGACTGAAGTTGGTATATAGAGTTGTCTGACCAAGATTGGATCTTTGGCTGATTAGTTGTCGGTCAGATATCATTTTGTAGATGAATATTTAAGAAAAATTAAAATTCGATCATTTCATTTCAGATGTGTTGTACGTGGATAACTTTATTGATAATATATTTTCAAATTATCAGTATTTTATGTCCGAAGAATAGTTGTTCCATCGAGAGTCTCTAGTTGGTATGCATCCAGACGAAGGATTTTGATTATCCAGTAGGATCCTTCTCAGTTTGAAGATAATTTTTCTTGGTCTCAAAGTTTTGAAAATTCTACATTCTTTAAAACCAAGTCTTCTGGATGGAAGACCTTCAGTTTGACCCTCGCATTGTAATATCGGATGGCTCTTTACCGATATACGACCATTCGAATTTGAACTTGTTGTCGAGTCTCTGAGAGTAAGTTCAAATCGGCTCTTCAACATTCGGAGTTACTTGGCCCTGCATATTGTTCAACTCTCATTGATGGCAATCCAATCTCTACTGGGATCACTGCTTCTATTCCATAGGCCAAGTTGAATGGTGATTTTTTTTTATTGAAATGCGAGTTGTCCGATACGCCCATAAAATCATATATAATTCTTCTATCCAGAGGCCTTAGACTTTATTTAGTCAGATATTGAGATCATATAGAATCGTCTGATTTGTCACCTCCACCTTAAAGTTAGATTGTGGATGGCTGACTGAAATGAGTTTGTATGTAATATGAAGCTAAGTACAAAATTCTTTAAAATTCTGATTACCAGATTATCGAATTATTGATCATTGTCGGTGATAATGGTATACGGCAAACTGAATCTTTGAATGATAGACTTTTGAATGAAGTCTTTCATCTTGCTTTCAGTGATCTGCATCAGGGGTTCAACTTCCATCCGTTTGGTGAAGTAGTCTACTATGACCATCAAAAATTTTCTCTAACCAAGCGTCAAAGGGAAGTGATCGAGTATGTTAACTCCCTATTGCACGAATGGCCATGGTGCAATGATCGATGTCAACTGGCTGGCTAGTTGATGATGTATGTTGGCATATTTCTTACATGGTTCGCACCTCCAAATAAACTCTACTATATCTTTCTTCATGGTGAGCCAGTAATACCTCTGTCATAGGACTTTATAAGTCAATGACTTGTCCTCCAAGTGATTTCCGTAAATTTCTTCGTAAACTTCTCGGAGAGCATAGTCGGCATCAGTTGATCCTAAACATTTAAGCAGTGAAAGAAAGAACGACCTCTTGTAAAGTTGTCCATTCATCAAGATGCATTGCGAGGCCATCCACCTTAGTCGTTTGGCTTCCAAAAGATCCATGGGCAAAGTCCCATCGATCAAGTATTGGATGATCGGATCCATCCAACTTGGTTCATCATTTATTTATAGTATTTCATCAACTTTATCGATACTCGACTGTTCGAGATATTCAATAAATATTCGATCGAGTAAGTTTGATGAAGTGATTGCGAGTCGAGACAATGCATCAGCTCGGACATTCTCTATTCTCAAAATATGTGAGATCTTAAAATACTTGAAGGTTGGTGTGAGATCTTTCACCTTCTAAAAGTACTTCATCATAGTCAGATCTCAAACTTCAAATTCATCCTTGACTTATCTCATAATCAGTTGTGAGTCGGTAAAGACTTTCAGGGTGTCTATGCCGAGCTCTTTGGCAATCTTCAAGCCAGCTAGTAAGACTTCATATTCGATTTGATTATTTGATGCTTTAAAGTCAAACCAAAGAACGTATTCCATTACAGTCCCTTCAGAGTTAGTAAGGATGAGGCCAGTCCCACTCCCCTAGGCATTGGATACTCTATCGATATGAAGCACCCATATCGACTCAGATTCGACCTTGGCACTTTTAACTTCTTCCGACTTGTCATCAAATTTGTGCTCAGGTCTATCATCGGGCATAGTACATTCGGCGATAAAGTCGGCTAAAATTTGGACCTTCATTGATGGTCGTGGGCGATATTGGATGTCAAACTCACTGAGCTTGATTATCCATTTTGCCATCCGACCAAAGATATCTGATCGATACAAAATTATCTTTAACGGCTAGTCCGTCAAGATCACTATTAAATGTGCTTGAAAGTATGATCGAAGTCATTATGTCGATATGATCAGAGCATAGCTCATCTTCTTTGTTCTTGGATATCACATTTTGGTATTATGGAGTACCTTATTGGTGTAGTAAATTGGCCATTGAATCCAATTTTCATCCTCTCAGACAAGCACCGAATTGATCGCTTTTGTTGAAGTCACCAAGTAGAGATACGATATTTCTTCCATCTTCGATTTTATGAGTAGTGGGGGAGATATCAGATATTTTTTCAGATCTTCGAAGGACTGTCAGTATTCATCCAACCATAAGAAGTCTTTCATTTATCGCAAGGTCTTGAAGAAGGACAGACATCTTCCTACCGACTTTGAGATGAATCAACTAAGTACGGCGATCCTTTCATTGAGTTGTTGTATCTCTTTCTTGGAGCTAGAATGTTTTATATTGATGATGGCCTTTATTTTCTCCGAGTTAGCTTCGATTCTTCATTGCGATATAAAAAATCTAAAAAAATTTTTGACAGTCACTTCGAATGTACACTTGGTTGGATTTAGCTTTATCCGATGTTGTCGAAGTATGTCGAAGACTTCTTATAAATTTTGAATATGATCAAAAGTTTCAGCACTTTTTATCAGCATATCATCGATGTTGACTTTCATGTTACATCTGATTTGTGTCTTGAACACTTTGTTGACCAGCTGTTAGTAAGTTGCTCCAGTATTCTTTAAATCGAACAGCATCACTTTGTAACAATAAATGTCTTTGTCGATTGTGAGGGCAGTATGCTCGTCATTTTCAGATATCATCTGAATCTGATTGTAGCTCACGAAGGCATCCATGAAGCTCAAAAGTTGATGTCCTGATGTTGCATCGACTAGTTGGTCAATCTTTGATAAGAAAATATTGTCTTTCGGGCATGCTTCGTTCAGGTTGGTATAGTCGATATAGATTCATCACTTTTCATTGGCTTTTCTCACCATTACAATATTAGCGAGCCAATTAGGATAGTTGGCTTCTCTAATGAAGTCGGTTGTGAGGATCGATGATCCTTTATCTTTCGAAGGTGAAAGATATTTTCTTCTGTCTCATTGGTCTAACTTTAGGATCGATGTTTAATCGATGAGTTATCACTTTCAAAGGAATCTCTGGTATATCAGTCATCGATCAAGTAAAAACATCAATGTTTGCTCTCAGCATGTCCATCAGTTGTTTTTGCTCTGGATCAAATAACTGTGACCAAATTTGAATTATCTTTGTAGGGTCATCTTCTCTTAGTGGGATCAAAACTAGTTGCTCAGCTGGCTCACCCATTTCTTCATTTTTTCTTTATCCAGTTTGTCGATCGATAGAGAGTCTTCAGGCTTACTACTTTTGACAGAAATCATAAAGCAGCGTCGAGCTAGTTGTTCATCCCTACGTATTTTTTTGATTCTATTCTTTATTGAAAATCAGACAAGTAGATGATATGTCGACACCACCGCTCTCAATGCATTAAGTCCCAATCATTCGAGTATGGCATTGCAAGCCGAAGGGACTCAGACAATCGTGAACATCAAAAGGATGGTGTTTTGTTGTGGGTCGGTTCTTATAGTTAGTGGGAGTAATTTCTCCTTCCACATTGACTGCATCTCTAGTAAAGCCGACTAAGAGCGTAGAGACTCTTTTGAGTCGGTCAGTTGGTAGTCGTATTTTTGAAAAAGTCGAATAGAATAAAACATCAGTTGAACTTTTATTATCAACTAGAATTCTCTTCACATAGTTTACTATCATCATCGAGACGACGATAACAGTATCATGGAGAGTCTGTATTCTCCAAACATCATCTTTCGAAAAAAAATTACATTATCATCAAGTCATTGCTTCTTTGTAGATTCTTCTTCAGAAGTGACCCCCCAATCTCTTGATCACTTGAAAATCATATTGATAACTCCTACTGTCGGTCAATTATCGATCGCTTCCTCAGATTGAGGCTGTGGTTGTCGATCGGTATGAGTGTGAATCAGACGATCGCATCAAAATTTGGTAAGGTAGCCTCATTGGATCAGGGTTTCAATCTCGTCTCTGAGTTGAATGCACTGTTCGATATCATAACCATGATCATGGTGAAACCAATAGTATTTTTTTTTATCGTGGCTCTTTGGTGGTGCTTTCATCAGTGGAGGATGACGGAGATACTTTTCTTCCTCAATCTCCATCAGAATCTACGCACAGGGAGCAGAAAGAGGAGTATAGGAGTCATACTTGCTGCCGTAATTATTCGACTTTGGACTCTGTCGGTGAGGTGAAGCTTCCTTGTTGGTTGTTGCCGACTTGATTTGGCTGGAGCTTCACTTTTTTTTTTTTTTTTTCATCTTTTCTTTCTTTTTGACGTTGGTCAGTAGCGTCTTCATCCGCATGAATATACTTATACGTGCACTCCAAAAGTTTTGTATAAATTCGAGGGAGAGTCTTATCCACAGAGTTAGTGAATCTGGATCCCATCAGACCTCTCTTCATGGTCGAGATGGCCATATCTTCATTGAGATCTCGGACCTCAAGTGTGATGGCGTTGAAATGCGCCACGAAGTCTCTCAGTATCTCTCCTTTATCCTGCTTGATGGAGAAGAAACTATCGGATGTTCTCAGCATCTTTTGGCTGGTACTGAAGTGAGTCACGAATGATTGTTCGAGCTACTCAAAAGAGTTTATGCACTCCAACTGAAGTACAGAATATCAAGCTCGAGCAACCTTCCAAATGGTAGTCGGAAAGCTAATGCATAGGAGGGCATCGGTTGCCCTTTGAATCATTATTATAGCTTTGTAGCTCTTCAAATAGTCGATCGGATCAATGGAGCCATCATATGGCTCCATCTACGGTATCTTGAATCTTGGCGGAATTGGCTCATCCAAGATGTGATCGGAGAAAGATGAAGCAGTGTGGATGCCAAGGTCGTTGGAGGACCTTCAACCATCCACTCGAAGTCAGACAAGTTGACGGTCAATTTCTTTAAATTTACACTCGTAGTCGTCGAGCCATCATTACCATGAGAATCCAGAGATAGAGTCTTTTGAAGAACTCGAGGATCGAGAAGTTGAGGGTATGCACGACCTCTTCTCCTTCTTGATGCTATATTAATGCGAAGGAGGAGACCGCCGCAAATGACGGGCGGCACGGTGAGTGTCGAGAAAGTGCCGGTTCGATATGGTGAGAGTGTCGAGACGATCGTCGTTCTAAGAATGGAGAAAGAGATCATCGTGGAGCATGGCAACTGTGCCTGGATGGCACTGTATGCACTGCCAACTCCTCTACTGTCGATTGCTGCTGCTGTGTCTGTTATTGTTGGAGACTGTGTATTGCCTTCGTCAGTATTTTCATTTGTTGCATTAAAGCAGTGAGTTGGGCGTCCATAGTGATAACAAGATGCAAAGAATTGAGCTCTGCCATTGAAGGTGGAGGAAGGAGGTCTTCCCGATGAGAAGATTATCTGACGGAGCCGATGGAGTTCTCTTGAGCTTTTATTTTTATCATAATTTCTTCGCTTCTATTCCCGACCTAGTGCGCCAATCTATTGTGGTCAATCTCCTATTGCGCCTAGCTCCGACGTAGAGCAATCTGCAAAAGAAGTCCACCAATCGAAATCGTATCTGACGGAGATCCTCCAATACTTAAGTCAGTGGAGAGTGGTGATAGCAAATAAAATATTCAAAGTGACAGAGTATTAGTCCAGAAGTATTTTATCCATACTGTTCATTTACCTCTCTTTTATAGATGAGTTATTGTTAATCGTTTATAATGGTTAAGCACGTGGGTCTCATTTAATACGATACTATGCGATTGTAGGATGGACAATTAATGTCCACTAACGATCGTGGTATGTAATCGTTACGTACTTTATGCGCGGGTGATTTTTAATATATCAACTTTATGTTAGTAAATATGACGCATCGACTGTATATCGATGCTATTGATGGTCCGACTGACCATCGATCGGTAATTCCGATATATCAATCAGTCAACTGTTATGTAGTTGATCAAGTTGTTATGTTGTATCTGTCAGGAAAATCGATCGAATGTTACTGACAGTCGGTCGGCTTGCCAATTAATAGTCAATTATTTATCCCCTAGCACTGATAGAAGGTCAGGCATTGAGATCCATAGAAGCTTGAATTGGACCTTGTTTGATAACTTGACTTTGACGATTTGTCGTCTATCACCGATCCATAATTGGAATGACCAACAATAAATCAGGAAGCCGATACTAAACCAGAGGGAGCAGATTTGATTGCCCCAACACCTAGAATCACCAGTTTACTGTTTGCACTATGTTACACGATGTCTAACATTGGGTAATATTCATGGGATATTGTTGTTCCTTTATAAATGGTTAAAGTCTTTCTTTCTGGAGCATGGTCATTTTTTCCCTCAAAAGAAACAAATTTTGTTTGGTATACAATTTAGAGCAATATGATACCTCGTGCACTGAGAATTTCTTACAACTGGACAGAAGTAGGCCAGGGAAAGTGGATTGCCGACATTCTTTCAATCCTTGTGGCCACGGTATATTGCAGAGATTGTTCATTAGGGTTGTTATAGCTGGTGTCTATGAATCTTCCTCTGGATTTGCCCAAGACAAGAAACTTGGTAGTCATAACAACAAGCTATCTAGATAATCTTTTTATTTTCTAATTGAGATCATACTGCTTAAGTAATGATGATTAAGGACACAACTGGCCCTCTATGGCCTAAAAGGGATAGAATCCAGGATATCAAAGGTGACATACGCCTGCTTTTTGTTGATCTTCTCTGCAGTGTTAAATGTTGCCTAGTACATTGTATCTAGTTGAGTGCTAAATATGCAATCTCTAACTTCCAAACCCTGCTCTGATTTCATGATCTTCTAGTTGAGCACTAAAAGGAAGAGTTTAGCATCCTATGATGATCTAATAATAGTACTTGGAACAAAAATAATACACCTTATGACATCTATTAGTTTTTGTATGGCTGATTTTGCCACCACCCAGATAGCAATAAACAGCGAGTCATGTTGCAGTTGAATTCATGTCCTTCGTAGATTGGATTTGGACTTTGTTGCTAGTGGATTGGATTTAGTTCAACACCACAAGGGGTGCTAGTTTTCTCTTCCCTGATTTTGTTATTTTCCGGCCTTCTAATGTTGCTCCTGGACACGTGTATGCCCCTCGGTGGATCTGGTTTTGCCGCAACCCACGACTTCCCAAAAGTAGAAGGCCATCTAACATATAGCACGCACAAAAAAAGCAAGCATTTCTTCTATAGAAAAATAAATAGCAGGCATGTATATATTTGTTCCCAAGTGTTACACGAACGCATTGTTTTGGTCCAGATACACAGTTTTGTTATTAAAATCATCCACGATGAGACTTTTTAAAGCACTTCCTTTGCAGCATAATGTCGAAAAGGGGCGTGCATGCATGTTCTTGCTAGCACAAACATATGATATATAGATTGGTAGAGAAAAGTAGGCTGTCAAAAATTCCCAAATGTTGCATCTTAGAAAGGTAATCATAAAAAACATAGCAGTGTTGCGAGGTGATGAGCTAAATGTATGAAAAGTTTTCAATAAAATTCAGCTTTAAATAATGCAATTACTAGCAAATCTCAAAATCTATTGGAACATGTTAAAGCTGATCATCATTATTGTAAAAATTTAAAAAATAAGACTAAGCTGATAAAAAGTATAAATATGCAATACATCACTAACTTGGAGCAATGGTCTTAATTTCTCGATGGATGATTATAGAATATAGAGTACCATGTTATGATGTAAAACTACTGCGAAAGCAGCATGGTGATTGGAAAACAATGTTTGTTAAATCTAATGATCATATCTCCAGAAGAAAAAAATGATAGTATATATGTTAAACAACAAAAAAAGAATTAAATACAACAGGAGATGACAGCAGTGTTTGGAGATTTGGAGATAAGGCTATACGAGAGAGAATGAGCAAGCCGTACTTAGGGTGAAATACTAACTTCTTTGTGAAAAATAAGACAGATAAGGGGGAGGGCTGTAAGAAAAAATGCAACTCTTCTCAAAAGTGTAACAATGACAGTGAAATGAATTTAGTCTTCTCTAATTGGATAATAAGAATATATAATAAATTATCATTTCCTCTATGAACATAGGGTTTCTAGAATGGTAGCTGGATTAAGCTCTTCTTTGCTCTTCATAATGAATAAGAAATTTATGCTTGTCTTTCTCAGTCAATCTCACGGCTTATTTGAATTTTTCTATAAAAACTACTTTATTCATTTTTTTGCGGTTCATCTTAAAAGCAATATCTTAGAATCAAAATGCAATAACAAACATATGCTTATCTTGCTTTGTTAAACCGATAATTTGTTCAATATTTTGTAATTACACTTCTCATATTTGTAAGTCATCTTAGAGCCATCTACTTTTAAGGGGCATTTGATTGGGAGGAGGTGGGGTGGAATAGCATGGCCCAATCCAACCCCCCTCCCCCCCCTCAAATCTAATCCTGACTCTCTCTTAAAGATTCAAATCTTTATGCTGATTCTGGTTCTAATTCTAGTCATGAGCCGAATGCTTCGAAAAATATGGCGACTCCAATACTCCATTCGAATTCATTATGATTACAATTCTAGTTGCAATCGATCATCCTCTTAGTTCTTAATATGAGGAAGATATGTTTGATTTACAATCAGAATCGAAATAAATTATAATGAAGATCAGAATGACCATATCTTTTGAAGCATTTGATTCGTAATCGAAATCGAAATCATTATGGAGATTTGGATCATCAAGAGAGAGAGTTGGGAAGAGGTTTTAGGAAAATTGAGTTATTCTAATTTGACTTCAAAATTAAAATCAGAACTGAATTCTTTCAACTAAATGGTTAAAATGAGAGTCACCCATTTCAGACCCAACTCCTCCCAACTAAATGCTTTCTCAATAAGAGTTTAATAATTTTTTGGTGGATTCTACTTTGTACCCGAGCTTTTTAGAAGCAGCAAACAGGCAAAGGCAAAAAAAAAAAAAAAAAAAAAAAAAGCTATAATTCCAAATTTCCGTTACGGCGTTGTGGCTTTTCTAACACAAGATCCGTCGCGGGTACATGCCGTTCAAAAAAAAAACCCCTAAACGCGGGGCCATGCGAATTGCACGTGCCAGAGAACAGCTTACTGTATGCGGATGGGAATTATGCTGTTTCTCAACATGTCCCCACATCGTCCCCACACCGTCCGATCGTCCACGTGAACTCCGTCGTCGTGGCCCCGGGCTGGACTGCCCACGTGACGTCGCTCCTCTCCCCACCCCCCACGCACGTGCGGTGGCCCCCGGGGTTGTGGGGCCCACACGCCCGCTGGCTTCCTTTTCCTTCGGGCCACAGCTTATAGCGGAGGGACGTGGTCCTTCCCTGGCCTCTTGGGCCGTCGCCCCGGCCTCTTCTCTCGAACAGGAACCACCATTTTCCATCAATCAGAACCTGGCCCGCGAAAAAAAATACGTGGAAACTGCTAATTTTACTGACGTGTCAGGTAAGAAACGGAAGGTACAGTTGATGATGTATTCGGTTGCAACCCAGCGGTGGCAGATTTCTTAGAACTGCATGTCGGATGGGTCCCTGATGAAAAGAAAGCCGTCCGGTACTTGGAGCGCGGGCCCCACTTTCTGGCCCCTTGATTTCTGCGGGCGAGATAACGTTCCGATGAACCGCCGGAACATTCACAGGAGGTTCCGATTGTACCTTGAAAGAGAGAGAATGATTGATCTCCTTTTGAGATGCCAACTATTGGATGTTCCTCACGCAAATTACAACATACTTCGATATCAGTGCTAATAGATATCAAAATGATTATTATACGATCTAATAATTGATATCATCAAAAATAATTAATTATTATTTTATATAAAAAATATAAATTGAACCTTCCATGAAAAGATAAGTGAACCATATGGATCCAAGTGTTAGCATTCTGTTATATGATTTTATCGTGATTCGATATTTATATCTATAAAAATTATTTACCATTTGATTAGGATTCACGTCAATTCTATATTTAACTCGAATTAGATCCGAGATAAGCCATGCTGCAACTTTGGGCATCTATAACCGTCATATCACATGTGCCATTTCTTGAGAATTCAATCAACATTTTTTATGTAACTAAACATGAGTCCATTGGGCTTCAATGCAGTTGATCAGATATAATTGACGTTAATTTTCTTTTGAGTGAATGATAGAATTAACATTAGTTGATGATATGGATTATAGTGCCTCAAATATAAACTCAATCCACACACTGTTTGTCAAATTTGAGCCAAGCTCTGATAACTAAGAGTCAATTGGATGCTATTTGGAGATCATCCTAGACATAAACACAGTTTATATATTATAACTGGATGAGTGCTAGGAAAACGTTCCTAACTCAGAAATCCAATAAGTTATATATATACAGACAGGTAGATATGGATTTGAATGGAATCGATTAATTAAATGAACTAACTCCAAATATTTGGTTCTAAATCCCTGTTCTTGGCCCCGTTTGGGTTTCTACCAAAAAAAAAAAAAACGTTCGGGTTGCATCTGGGTCAGGCGTAACTGTCACTTCATTTTTTTAATTAGACGGCTGCTAGGAAGCGGCGCTCAGCCCATATTTGCAATTTTTAGATGGTTGGCCCGGGGAGCCCCACGTCACCGAGCCAGACTTCTTTTAAAGTAAACTCGTGTCTATTTTATTCCCCTCGCTTTTTCACCTGAGCTCGGAGGGGCTAAGAAAACTAAGGCACCGCTCCACCGGAAATTAATTAAATATAACAAATATATATATATATATATATATATATATATATATATTTATTTATTTATTTATTTATTTGTTAGATACATGTACGAATGCGGTGGAATAAAATAATAAAATCTTAAAAATTGTCAAACTAAAGACACGATAAGATGTTTTCCGATTCGCGACCCGAATTGATTGCTTCAAGCGTCGGAAGAGAGAGAAAGAAGGAGAGAGAGATTCATTCGTGGTAAGTGCTCCTAAAAAACCTCAGTTCTTTCCACTTATGGAAATTTTAGGGTTCCTGCATTCGCGGTTTTTCGCTTCATTAATTTAGGTATAGAGTCGCGACTTGGGCAGAGTTCGATCGCTCAAGTTCGAATCGATTTCGGATTTTCTGGTTTTTTGCTTCAATTTTCACTCGTTTTGGTGCGGCCTGAGTAGTTAGGGTTCGTGTTTGCTTCTTCTTCATCTTCTTCTTCTTTTTGCCTTGATTCCTTCTTTATGTGGGTTTTCTTCATCTTAATCTTGCTTTCCGTTTGTTCATTCTAATTCTTTATAATAACAGTCTTTTCTTTTCTTTTTTTTTTTTGTCTTAATCGAGTACATGGATTCATCAAACTTGGATTTTTCGGCGGTGCAGTGGAATCGGTAATCAAATGCTACGATTGCTGGCATTTGAAGAGGAGTCTGAGAATTTCTGGTGGTTAAAAGATCTTTCCTTTCTAACTGGTTTCTTTGTGGCATTGGTTTTAACTGGGTTATATCCGGAGTTTTCCAAGAAATGTTCGCCGTTTGATATGGTTCTGGCTATTGGTTTTGGGTTCGTTTTATTCATGCTTAATAAACGCCAGGAACGGATTATATAGTTGATTTCTTTTTGGTTGTTCATTTGGCTATTGCTTTAAAGCTGCTCAATGTATTGCTGAGGTCCTATATTTGTTTGATAGCTAGATATGTAGTAGGGTTTTTGCCGTGCATGCGATATGTACGGATGAAAAGTGTTACGGGCTTGTTGAGGAAGCCGGGGATTTCTGTTGCAGTTCATGCAACTGTGGATTCTTTTAAGATTATGTTTAGCCCATTTGGTTCCTGAAGTTTGCCCATCTTATTCAGTTCAAGTTCTCCATTTGAACCGCATGGAAGGGAATGCTGAAGTGAGTGAGACCATAGAGAGCTCCATGGAGGCTACTCACCTGAAAAGGAAAGAGAATGATCAATCACCACCGCAACCAGATACCCACAATCCCTTGCAAACAGCTGCTCCAGTCGTCTCTCGGCAAGTTGTTTGGCCTGAAGGTTTCTCTTTGCTTGATTCACCCGACATGTTTCTAGAAACTATAGCCGGAAAGAATCTAAGTTACGGTACAGCTTCACAATCTGGGTCTGAGCCACTTTGGGCAAGCCCTCGCTCTTCAAATGATCCTGGAGTTATGGTGGAAGAGTTGACTCTGAAGAACTACAAGAATCCTAACCTGTCTATTGGTGACAGCTCTGTTAGTGGAGAAAAACCACTTGTCAGGAAAAGCCTATGGCAAAATTTTAGGAGGCTTGCAGGTGGACAGAGAGATGTGGCAGCCAAAGAATCATCGACAATGGGCCACCAGGAGGATGCAGGGAAAATAATTCTGTCACCACCCAGGATTCAGAGACCTCCGCCATGCACACAATTGGACCCAAATAATTACAAGTTCTCTGAGCATTTGGCTGAAAGTGATAACCAGATGGCCTCAAGCAATGCCCTGACAAGATCGCCTTATGGGATCCGGACTAAGGTCTTATCTGCACCAGGTTTTCCACAAGTTTTGGTCAAGAACTCCTTGAAGGGTAAGGGGGTCGCATATAGATATCAAGGAACTTATCAAGCCCCAGGCATGATGATCCAAAGTCAAAATATCGAAAGGCCTAGTGGCAATGTTGATATAGTTTCTAATTCATCACATAGACCCAGTGGAAAAGCAGATGGCATGGCACTTTTCGCTGGCTGCAGTGGTAGGGTTTCAAATTCTCATGATGATGGAATTAGCTTGAGGGAATGGCTTAAACCCAAGCACAAAAAGATAAACAAGATTGAGAGGCTGCGTATCTTTAAGCAGATCCTGGAGCTTGTAGATAGTTGCCACGCTCAAGGACTTGCTTTACAGCATTTACGGCCATCATATTTCATAATAATGCCTTCAAATCAAGTTAACTACATTGGCTCTTTTGTTCCCCAAGGTCAGATGGAGCAGTTGTCAGCCTCAGCAAGTCAAGATTTTCATCCCTTGGAGAATCACTTGAAAAGGAAAGTGTACATGGAACAGAATAAAGATGCCCACGAAATTTTTATGTCAAAGCATCAGAAACTTAATGAGCATCATAGTACCAGCACGCAGCATCATGTTTATCCTCCCACCGGTGGCTTGAAAGGTGAAGATCATAATGGAGAAATTGATGTTATTATTTCCAGAGAAAGAAATTCTATGTGTGATTTAAGGGAACAAGTAGGATTTGGGGAATCATATGACACTTGTAACCTATCCTGCACTCCAAGTAAACCCAATTCCAGAACCCAACAGTCAATATCTGAAATTTTGAACCTGGAGGGGAGGTGGTATGCTAGTCCGGAGGAGACAAATGACAGTATATGCACTTTCTCCTCGAACATCTACAGTCTTGGGGTTCTTCTTTTTGAGGTATGAAGAATGTTTACTATGTCCTTTTGATAGTTTATATTTTAATAAAGTAAAAGCTCATCAATGTCTAGCTATATTCTGAATTTTCATGTGATGGAGTTTTTGAGATTATTCTTAATTATAGATGCATGTACCTATAGAGTACTACATATTTACATAGTCTTCATATCTTTTGATCCACATAAATCCGTAGTTATGTGTCTGTTGGTTTCTTTTATTTTGATTTGGGTTTATATGTTGCAATTTGCTCTTGTTCAATGAATCAAGTTGGTTTGCATTGGGGGAAAGCATTAGAAGATAATGAAGGAAAAAGAAAGAAGATTTAGATAGACTATTAAAAATAAATATGATTCTTTTGCATGGAATAAGACCATAAAGTGAATTGGTTCACTCCCTACCAGTTTGTGATGACCATCAAAATAAGGTTTAGACACAAGCGTATAAGCATTTCCAGCATATTATGTGCCTCCATATAGCTCATATTAGCATTTGTTTTATGTAGTGTTGTTTGGCATAGTGTGCTGAAGTTGTTGACCTGGATCAAACTGCTGTGGTGGCTGGGTTGCTGGTTTCTGGTTCAACCGTGGGTCAACTGCAATTTGACTGGTTGAAATAAATATGTAATTTCTAATATTTCCCTCTCTCAAATACCCAGCAACCAGTCTCCTCCCAATTCGAAATCTGATGGACGCAGTGCCTCTGATCCCATATCATCTGGGTTGAACAGTCCAACTAATGAACCCTCCGGGTGAGATAAATATGTGATTTCTATTATTCTCCTTCGAAATCTGATGGATGCGGCATCTTTCTTGGTTGAATGATCCAACTAATTAACCTGCTGATCAAACGCTATTGATTCAGTGCATTTCCTGGTACACTACAACCTGTTATTCAAAATTTCCAGAGGCCCTTTTTAAATGATGGAGACTCATGATACATGTAGCTTGGGAATCCAAACTGTTCTTTATCATTGACAATGGTTAATGTGCCTAAAAACTGCAAATCTCTGTTGGAACAGTTTATCATTCATTTTTAGCTCCTTAACTCTATTTATGCCATTTGTTTTGTTGACACTTGTTGCATAGGTAACTTCCACATCGTAGGAATTGAGTTCGATATGCTAACTCTCTCTATTGATATGATATTTTTCTTCCTCTTCAGCTCTTTTGCTATTTTGAAACATGGGAAGTGCATTCTGCTGCTATGTCAGATCTTCGCCATAGGATTCTTCCTCAAAATTTTCTTTCAAAAAGTCCTAAGGAGGCCGGATTTTGTCTTTGGTTACTGCATCCAGTGCCTTCATCTCGTCCCAAGTCAAGGTAAGTTCCTGCTGATATAATTATTGATGTACTTGAATGCAAATACGATTTATATATTGGGACAATATTTTGTACATGTGGTGTCTAATGAAAACTGCTGCTAAAGCCTTTCCCATGAAGTCTTTCATGTTTAACAGTCATGACCTTTATTATGCTTCTCTTTTTCATTTAGGCATAGATTTACTAAAGGATGCAAGAAAATAATTTTCTGTTTGCTTTTTTCTAGCATTTTGATGCTATGATAATCATGACTAATAATTTGAGGTCCACAAGCATATTATATTTAAATAAATTATTATGTGAAATCAGCCTTCTAGGTGGACTTAGATTTCATTCCAGATTGTAATATAAAGAAAAGTCAAAGGTTTTTTCACAGCCTAGGCTTGTGATAATGGAATGAGATGCACATGACTCATCTTTAGATCATGAAAATTAATCTTGTCCGATGAAGAAGTAACAAGAGGGAAAAGTCTCATGAGCCATAGGCTGAAAGTTGAAACTACGGCATTATTCCCTAACTTCTAATATGTGGGAGCCTAACTTGTCGCATCTGCTTGAGGTCCACTTTGTGGCCTCATATCCATGGAATGCAAAGGCATTACCATCTTAGTTTCTAGCCTTTTTTCCCTGAAAAAGAAGTCAATTTAATGCAGTCAGCATTCAAGCTTTAGAAAAAGACCATTACGATGTCATGTTTGGTAATCAGTAATTTTTTTTTTTTTTGAGCAAGAAAGCAAGCAAGCATGATGATGTTTCCTGATTTCTATTATTCTCTGTTACCATCAAATTAAAACTGATGGTCTCATTAAGATATATTGGCTTAAGGACTTCAGATATTTCTCATACAGTCCTAAACTCCACGTGATGTCCAGGGTTTTGTAGTTTTTGCTGAAGATACTTTCATAGACGTAGCCTAAAGGATGTTAGATCCTTTATAGGTATAGCAACCCATTTTTCAGCAGGGACGTACTCCATCTGAGATGTGCCTATTTTTGTCCTTTTCATTAGATCGAGATTATAAAGAAGCCTGAGATTTACACTTTAGTTACGAAAGACAAGAGAGCCTTAAGGTTCAAGAGTGTGTTAGTAGAGAAAGGAAATGCCCAAGGTAAGTTATAAACTTGAAATTATGACGGGGGGGGGGGGGGGGGGGACCATCATAAACAACTACAGATAAAAAGTGGGCCACCTGGTGCCATTCAACCATATTTAGTGCTCTAATGTTGCCGGAGACTATATATTTGTGAGCACATTGTTCTTGATCATTGGCTGGCGTAAAGCAAGAGCCTTTGACTGGTCAACTGGCTACTGGGCTATAGAAGGAATCTACATATGGAAGGAGGACGAATCAAGAGTTAATAAGTTATAACAGTAAGCAAATAACTGACAGAAAAGGCAGTGCTAAACTACTCAGTGGACAACACACCTATGTATCCAACATTTTCCTCACTTCCCTTTCTGTCAAAACCCTCTAGTTTCAGGAGAGCAAGCCACAATTTGCAAGCTTAATGAAACATGTTCGACGGACAGCAAACCTATGCATCCAACAGTTTGCCTCACTTCCCTTTCCATCAAAACCCTCCAGTTTCAGGTTGGCAAGCCACATTTTGCAACCTCGCTGGAACATGTTTTGCACTCCTGGAACCCACGTATTTGTCCATCTCATAAAAGCGATAATTGCTACACTATGCTGTCAAGCCATTAGCAAGCCAAACTTGTTAGTGCTCTCTTGATCCACTTGGTTCATGCATGCACTATTGGCTTCCAAGATTCAACCAAAGCCTGGAGAGATCACATATCTTAAGGTGTGATTCTGGTGGATTCTAAGCACTTTAAGAGTGAACATGGACAGTGAACAGCGGCATTGGGCCAAGCTAACTCATGCACAAGGAAAAAAAATTGTACAAGAAGTTAGCATGGTAGAGTATGTCTCGGTGGCAAATGCATGGCCCTCAGTATTTTGAAATTTGCCTATTCTAGGCAATGCTTATTTTTTCTTGATTGAAATGAGTCAGGGAAAGCCTAACTCAGTAATATTATTACTTAATAGTTAGAGTTACAGAAAAGAGCATTAGTTTCCAGACAAAACCATGCTTTGGGTTCCAACCCCACAGCCTTTCGCTATTAATAATGTGCTTGTACCATGAGGGCAGGATGCTTCTCGTGTGCATGCCCACCACACAAGCAGATGACTTGACCTTTCAAGGGGGAAAGAAGGTGGTATTTGGCATTGTAGTGTTTCTCCTCAAAAGTAATAGTGAAGTGTTGAGATCTTGAAAACTTCATTTCCGATGCAGTTTTCATTCTCATTTTAAGCCATCGAGCTAGAGGAGACAAGAGGATGGAGTGCATCATGAACTATGAAAATGGAAGTAGTGTACTTCTGCAAAGTGAAGGAGATCCATGATAGGAAGAGGGATGCTGCCAACGTGCAGTAGGGCGAGGCATGACTGCTCTAAATCGAAAGATCCTATTGTTCCGCTCCTTCTAAAGACACCAATATCCCGCTACGATTAGAGCTTCTATACCAGGTATTAGATCCTTATTAGGAAGCGGTGAGTGCTATGAACCCCAAAGTTCTAGTTGATTGAATGGCATATTAGGATGCTAACGTATGAGAAAAGGTAGTTCTGAATTGCTTGTGAAAACTGACATCCGATCACCAAGTGGTCTACTGTCTTCAAGTAGGACTGGTAAAATATGATCCGACCCGCCAATCCAATCCATGTTCGACCCGCTATAAACAGGTTTTTGTTTAGGTTAAACGAGTTTGGATCATAAACGGATCGACCCGTTTAACCCATTTAATAATTGGGTCGAATTTAGATTTTAGATATCTGACCCATTTAACTCGTTTAATATTCAGGGCGGGTTGAGTTAGATAGCCCATTTAACCTGTTTAACCTATTTCTGACCAATTTAATCTGACTTGTTTCACATGTTTAACCCATTTAAGACTCATTTAACCTATTTAAAACTTGTTTAACCTGTTTCTAATCTATTTAATCCGATCTGTTTAATCTGTTTAATCCGTTTAACCTGTTTAATCCGTTTAACCTAATTTGACCTATTTAATAAATGGGTCAAACGGATCGGATCGGATTACTTGTTTAATAAATAGGTCGGTTCATGTTTGAATTTTTGACCCATTTAATAAACAGTTTGGGTTGACGATTTTCTGATCTGATCCGTATTGATCTGATCCATTTATGACCCGACCCGATTCGATTGCCACCCCTATCTCCAAGTGATCGCCACAGAGGCTATAGTTGATTGGTCCTGTCCAACCTCTCTTCACCAAGTTAATTCGTGTTAAGATCCTATCTTGGACACATAGGAAGGTGAAAATCTTGGCTTTTTCAGGAACTTGAATCTTCCATACAAGTTTACTGAAGGCAAGTCGAATGCCCCCATCAATTAAAAATCTGTAGCAGTGCTTGGCAGAGAATTTCGATATTTGGAACCACCTCCAACTCACTCCATTGCTTTCATTTGATGTTTCTATGTTGTGAAGGATTGAGGTAAGCATCTGAAACTCTTCAAGTGCTCGTGATGGGAGTGGCAATTGAAACGTTGTGAGGAGGTCTTGCTGTTGGATAAATTTGTTGAGAGAGGTTCCAGAATCTATAGCCATCAAAAAGAGGATCGAGAGCCTTTCTTTCAGTGGTAGATCGCCCATCCATTGGTCATACTGAAATGAAATTCGCAGACCATTTCCAACTAGGGGGAATGATAGGGTTCGGAATAGTTCTTGATTTTTCAAAACACCCTTCCAAAAGGGTGAAGCATGCCTATGAATGTTGTTTGTAGGATTGGATGGCAAGAATCAGTTGTAGTAAATCCTTTGTACCAGTGTGCAGTATGGCTTACTTAGGCTTTCAAAAAAATTCCATCACCATTGTAGGAGCAAGATCTGATTGAAGACAGAAGGATTAATAATGCCCAAGCCTCTAAACTTCTTAGGTTTGCAAATGTTTGTCCATTTTACCAGGCAATGACCTGGTGAGCAGCTACCCTTGCCCCTCTAGAGGAATGATCTTCTTAGCCTATCAATTTTTCAAATGATCTCCTTTGGTAGAAGAAAGACAGACATCCAGTAGGTTGGTGTGGCCGTGAGAACCGCATTCACAAGTGTTAACCTTCCAACAATTGATGAGGTATTGGCTTTCCATACTGCTAGTCTTTTTCCATTTTTTATTATAAGGGAGTTCCAATCTGATTTTCTAAGGGATGAGTGGTGAAGTATACCTGAATAGGTAATGGGAAACTCAGCCTTCTTACTACCCAGTATATTAGCAAACATTGACACTTGAGAATTGGATAATCTGATGCCAAGCACATATGATTTTTGAAAGTCGATCTGCAAACCAGTTAGGAGCTCGTAAGAGTAAAGGATAAACTTGAGGTTGTGAACGTGGACGACATCTGCATTGCAAAACAATAAGGTGTCATCTGCAAACTGTAGACGTTGCATTTGACCAGTGATTTGGAGTGGACTGATACCTACAATTAGATTGTTGGATGCTGCTCTCTTGAAGACTCGATCTAGAGTATCTGCCACCAATAACAAGAGTTGTGGAGAGAGGGCATCGCCTTGTCCAAGGTCCTTAGAATGCTGAAAATTCCTCCCAGGTTTGCCATTTATGAATATAGAAGATTTCGATGTACTAAGGAGGTTAAAAGTCCATTTACACCACTTGGATCGAAAGCCTCTAGCTGATAGGAGCTGGAGAAGACAATCCCAGACCATACTATTAAAAGCTTTTTCCAAATCTACCTTGAATACGACACCCTTTTGTTTAGCTTTTGAACAGAGAGATAATTTCAGCAGCTGTTGAAAAATTTTCAGAATGACAGGCCAATTGAGAATGACAAGCAATGCCCATTACCAATCAATAGGAGTAAAGAATTAGATAGATCTATGCTACGAAATGGAAACATATCTTGCCCATGATGACTTGTTTACATTTTGGTTGTAGAGGGCCCACACTTGAAAGGAGGCCCTTGTTTATCTGTTTTGAATGCAATTTTTTTCACCATATAATGGTGCTAGTCCAATAAGAATTACCACTTTGAATCTGTCCACAGGGATTTTGCATTGTAATATGCAAACCTCATTTTCTTATTTAAATTACCACTATGACCACCTCTTTATTTATATATATGTATGTATGTATAACTATGTCCATGTGTATGTGTATTAGTGTCTGCTGGTAGAATTTTACATATGGCATCAAATTAAATTAAGAAGGGGATATTTTTTTTCCTCCTTTACATAAATTTTAAGTATCATTTTAGTCTGAATTGTCCACTGAAGTCATCCTCTGATAATTGGTGCTTCTCCTTTTCTTGTGCCAGGGATGTGCTGCTATGTGATTTAATATGTGAAGGTAGAGATTTATCATCCTTAGATCACTCAACAGCAGCTGTTGATGAGAAAGATGCAGAAGCAGACTTGTTGTTGCATTTCCTCTTATCTTTGAAAGAACAAAAAGAGAAGCGCACTGCCAAGTTAGAAGCAGACCTTGGACGTTTAAAAGCAGATGTTGAAGAGGCTGAGAGAAGACATTTATCAAGAGCTAATTTTGTTTCTAATGGCAAAGATCTGCTGCATAACATCAGTGATATCTCAGACATGTACTCTTGCAAAGGACGTGTAAATGTGGAGGATATATCTAGCATGTCCAGGTCAAGTATTTATCAGGAGAGGTTGATGAGGAATATGGACCAACTTGAAAGTGCATATTTTTCCATGAGATCCAGAGTTGAGATGCTGGAAACTCATGCTCCAACACGTCCAGATATTGATGTTTTGAAGATTCGTGATAAATGTTATGGATTTGAGAATGGTACTGACATGTTGACTGAATCAACTGACTGTCTTGGAGCCTTTTTTGATGGTTTATGCAAGTATGCTCGACATAATAAATTTGAAGTGCGTGGAAGTTTGAAGAATGTAGATATCCTTAACTCTGCAAATGTTATTTGTTCATTGAGTTTTGACCGGGATGAAGACTATTTTGCTGCTGCTGGGGTATCAAAGAAAATTAAGATTTTTGAGTTTGATGCTCTTTTAAATGACGATGTTGATATTCACTACCCTTTAATTGAGATGTCGAGTCGATCAAAACTCAGCTGTGTCTGTTGGAATAACTATATCAAGAACTATTTAGCTTCGACAGACCATGAAGGTGTAGTTCAGGTCTGTATTCCTTATGCTCATGTGATTTTTCATTTGGTCGTATAACTCTGCTCATACTATTTCTAGTGTACTTTGGGTGGTTACTTTGGTATATAGCTTTAATTTCCACCCTAACTTTATACTCATGAGTAATTATCTATATCCTCATAATTATAGCAGCATCTTTTTTTAACCAACTTGCTTCATATGGAATCAATGGGTAATATTGAGAGCTTTTTCAGAACTATCTTTGTTTCCTGAAAATGAAGAGTAAATCTGGTTATTTGGTCAGAGGCCTGTGATTTGCTGCACATGAAATTGTGTTTTTTCATATAAGTGTCAATGTTACTAGGTTGCATTCAGTATTCACTAATTCAAAGTACATACAAAGAATCTGATTTCTTGAAGTTTGACCGCCGCTGAAGGTGTCACAAGTGTCAAACCTTATGTGGAAGTACAAATTAAGTTAAAATGCACAATGATTTTCATAATTGTAACCATCAGGTATGCCCCCTAATATGTAGGTTAGCTTTGTGAGACCTCATTTGACAAGTATGCCTGTTGAGGGATTCCTTTGATGTTTTTGCGAGCTTAGGATGTATTGTAAATCCTGAAGATCTAATGCTGATGGATTTCCTAAAGTGGTATGTGTTGTCTCTGGCTGCAGTATTGTGTAGCACTGGTTGCCGTCATGCAATACTTGCTTGAATGTATATATTTGTCTTTCGAGTTTCAAGACTTAGGATTGTTGATATTATTTGAGCCGATGTGGAGTACTGAAATCTAGGTGCACTTCTATTAGGCATAAATATAGAAATTAGGAAACTTTATTTTATTTGGGAATTAGAAAATTTTATTTTTATGTGGACTATAGGACTAGAATTTTATAAGGACTCCAGTATCTTATTTCTATGTGGGCTTTTATTAGAGTTTTGGATTGTCTATATAAATCTATTACCGTGTTAATTGAGAATACAATTTATATTATTGAGATTTGAGAATACAGAATTTTGAGTTGCCTTCTCCCTTAACCTTTTCTTTTCTCTTCTCTGTTCTCTCTCCTTCTGCCATGCGTCAATTTGGTATCAAAGCAAACTTCGATCCACCACCACAGCCATGGCATCTCCGCTGCTGTCCCTCTCTCACTCACGCCTGTCCCCCCACAGCATCACCTTGAAATTGTGCTCTTCAATCTTAATGCTCAGCACCGTGCAACACACAATCGACTCCATTAGGTTCACCTTAGTCAGATCCCTCCGCAGGTCAAAAAGACTTAAAAAAAAAAAATCATTCCCCTATTTTTCCACCAATCCCCGATTTTTTCTTGATCCCTATCTCCATCCTGGCGACCAGCAGCTTGCCATCCCTTTGTTGGAGCCCTCTCGCTCCCAACCATGTTGCTGTCCTCTGCAAGTTCGTGAGGGCAACTACTCTATCCCCGCCATCTGCTCGAGCTCCTCGATGGCCCTCTCACTTCCGCTGCTGGTCACCACTGTCCCCAAATCGAGGCTTTCCTCCTGAGGGCCATCGACCTACCCTTACCCTCGGCCTCTAAGAGGTCATCGCTGTCTAGCGGCTAATCACTACCGGTCTTCGCCACTGGGAGGCCTCCGCATCATCTCTGACTTGAACTCCACCAACCATCAGTCACCGAAAGGCATGCTTGCCTGTTTTCCATGCTTACTCTGAAATTTCCACACAGTTAGGATCCAATCAGGATTGGCGATACAAATTGGGACTTGTAATTCATGTGGCCATGAAGGATTCCAGTTCCATTCCTGTGTCTTTGTATGTAATACTTAACAATAGCCGAACAAAAATTATTAGTAGTCGAAGCTGGGGCATATAGTTGAAAGCATATTGATCACTTGTACAAGAAAGATACCAATGAGAGATGGTTCACAAACATAAGAGTGATGGTTATGTGATCCAAGGATCTGAGTATCACTGGCATAGGAAGTGTCAGCCAGTGACCATTGTCATGAGCCATCACTGCCATGCTGAAATGACCATCATGACATGTGCCACGATATCCCATGCTGAAACCAAAGAGAAAAAGACCTAATAGCCCATCTTTAATTAAAATTTTGAAAAAAAAGGCCTTGATAGGTGTTTTGCTGGGCGCTGGTACTAGCACAGCATGGACTTGCACTTGAAACTTGTATAATGGCATTAATGTTCGTTTCAAAGCATTGTATGTTTTTAATATGGGGAAAGCAAAAGTAGTATTGATTTCTTTAATTCATGCCTTAGAGGTTTGCAGAGTTATCTATTAAAATCATGCCAAATCTCTATTTATGCAGTCATTTTCCATGTCTAACTTATATAACCAATGCAATAGATCTCCCAACTTATCAACTGGTGGTCCTAGCTGCTTCCTTGGCCGCACTACCTTGTGTAGGAATTTGGCACCATTTGTTAGAGGATTGATGGGCTGAGAGTTGCTTATAGAAAGTCCATAGGGCAGTGAATCATAATTTGATTCCTGAGTTTAACTCTCTCGGATGGCCAGCCTTATAGACTAAGGTTAAGAGGTGAGTTTTTCTGAAACTTAACTCAGCTGTTATTTGTAATTTAGATGTTCATAAATGTTTCTCAATGAGGTGTGTCATTTCATGCCATAAAACTTCAGTGTTTTCTGTTTGTTTACTATATTGCTCCATAGCTCAGGCTAGTGCTAAAACATAAGATTTGAGATAAATTATAGTTTGTATTCTCTTTTTTTGCTCTTCTTTTTCCTTCAGGTGACTTTTAATCAGAAGCACTATTTATTGTTCTTTAGTTATAAATTCAGTGTATCCATCAATCTCTTCTTGCTCTTCTTCTTTGACTAGGTTTTGTTGCAAGGTTATGTAATTTGATTGGCATGGGTGGCATGCAGTTATGGGATGCAAGCACGGGTCAAGGATTTGCACAGTTCATAGAGCATCGAAAAAGAGCTTGGTCTGTCAATTTCTCACAAGTGGATCCTACTAAGCTTGCCAGTGGAAGTGATGACTGTTCTGTAAAACTTTGGAGCATTAATGAGGCATGTTTTCAATCTCACATCCAAGAGTTGGATAACTTTCAGGGTTACTTTAAAAGTTATACTTATTTTGGAATAAATATCTTCTGAAACTAAAATGTAAATAAAGTCGACTCCTAAGTAGTGCCTTTGACATTGTGGATCTCTATTAATTTTAGCACCTATTTGGCAACTTGCACTTGCCAATGCTATTATGGCACCATTATATTATCTATTTAATAACAATGTGCATATATATAGACATGGTTTTGAATCCCATGGGATGGAGGTTTCTTGATTTCTATTCCATCCCGTCCCGATAGCAGTACTAATTATGCATCTCGGTAAATATCCTCCATCTCTTTATCCTTCTTCCTTCATTCCTTTCTTTTCTTTCTTTTCTTCTTTTCTTTATTGTTCTTCTACCTTCTTTTCTTTCCTTTTCTTTTTCTTTTTCCCTTATCCCCTCCTTTCGTTCTTATTCTTTCCTCTTTCTTCTTCTTTCTCTTTCCTTTTCTCCTTCTTTCCTTCCTTTATTTTTCATCTCCTTTTCCTTTCTTTCATTTTTTCTTTTCTTCATCTTTTCTTCCTTTTTTTTCTTTCCTTTCTTCTTTTCTCCTCGTGTAGATGGGTTTCGGAGGCCCGACCTCGTCCCTATGCTGTTTTCTCATAGGAATGTGATGGAACAACCAAAATGTCCCCGGTCCCACTAGAACGTAAAATCTTGAATATAGATCACGCGGTTAAACATGAAGTTGTAATGAGTTTGCAAACAAGTGAGGAACAAATGTTGTGGTATTACTTCAGTCATAAATGACCTCATTTTTGTGCTTCATAAGTTAATAATTCATGATTTTCATGATTGTTCCTTAATGCCAAACAATATTGTTTTCCTGTGAATGGCAGAAAAATTGCATTGACACGATTAGGAATGTGGCCAATGTATGCTGTGTCCAGTTCTCGTCACACTCCTCCCATTTGTTGGCTTTTGGTTCTGCTGATTACAAGATATATTGTTACGATCTGCGGCATACCAGGATCCCCTGGTGTACTCTGTCTGGACATGGAAAGGCAGTCAGCTATGTGAAATTTCTAGATGCAGAAACACTTGTTTCTGCATCAACCGACAATAACCTTAAGCTTTGGGATCTTAACAGAACCAACACTGGTGGGTTGTCAAATGGTGCTTGCACTCTGACCTTTAGTGGTCATACCAATGAAAAGGTTTGTAGCTTGCTTGATAGCTTCCACTTTTAACTTTCTATGATTCTGCATGTTTTATAACTATTAGAGGTATAACTGACAGTCGTTATTTATGGTTCCTGCAGAACTTTGTCGGTTTATCAGTTTCTGATGGATATATAGCCTGTGGTTCAGAAACAAATGAAGTAAGTTTATTTACCATTTTCAAATGTCTGAAAATTGGAATTAAAGCTGTCGCCATTTTTAGGCTGTCTCTGGCTCATTGGCTATTTAGCTTCTATATGGCGCCTCATCTTTTCATCCTCTTCCTGTTGTTTGGTAGATATAGTTTTGATTTAAATGGTTGGACCTACAAGATTCTTTCATTATGCAGAATTAATCTACTAATCAGTTCCTTTAGTGATACCCATGAAGTTCTAACCCATATGCGACTTGGATCACGGAGACAATTTTGTTTATGCAGCAGCTTATTTAGCTTTATACCTGTAGGTGACTTGTTGGATATTTATTTTGGAAAATTGTCTTGTATAAATGTTGTGCTTTTTACAGACTGTATCCATAAGCTAATCATGTGGAAATAATAAATGACTCAAATCGTATCCCATCCCAAGTCACTGTCTTAAAACATTAAGTCTATCCACCAGCAACTGCTATAACAATCCGGTGATCGTATTATATTAGAGTCTTATTTCATTCTAAGATAGATATGTGGACAACAGGACAGCTAATTTGTGCAAGAACCTCAGTTGATGGCCATGGTACTGCTCTGCACATCCACAACTGACCATGTGTATTGTCACTTTAACTGAAGTAGGATTTAAGCACAGGCTGATGGGATATTTTCCCAGGGAAATCCAGACAAGATTAGAGACTACAATAATTCTCTGTTTTGATCATCTGGACTTGTGATTGATCCCCCACCACTTGTTATGTTGTTTTAAATGCCCAAAAGAAACAGCTCCTAAATGCTGTGTTGTATTTCTTTACAGGTTTATGCTTACTATAAAACTTTCCCCATGCCGATAACTTCCCACCAGTTTGGCTCCATTGATCCAATTACTGGGCAAGAGACAAGTGATGATAATGGACAGTTTGTCTCAAGCGTTTGCTGGAGAGGCAGGTCAGACATGGTGATTGCTGCAAACTCGAGCGGTAGCATAAAGGTATTACAGATGGTTTGAGAGGAGAATTTATTGATAATCTTGAGCAAGGAGGCAGAGAGAGTGAACGGAAGCTGCCATTCCAGAGACTGGTGATGATGAGTTAGAATTCTTTCAGATTAGCTGGTTCAATTTTCAAAACTTCTTCACTTAGCAATATGCCATTTTGGCTCGGAATCAGATATCTAGGGTCTAAAGTTGACAGAAGATATGGTGAATTGTGCAGGTCTGCATTTATCTTGTGGTATTGATCGCCACGTACCCATCAAGAATTGCTGCAGATTCTCTGAGCTTTTGTAGCTCTATGTTTGGTATTCACGGGTAAAAAGGATCTGATCCCGCAACCTGAGATCATAAGTATCCTTGTCAACCAGGCCATGGAATGGAACCCTCTTTATGTTGGCTCGAGCTTTGTTTGCAAGGAGAAGAAGATATGCTACAAGAAGCAGAAGATTGTATGCCAAGAATGGAAAAAAGTACGATGACCTATTCAGACTTGTATCAGACAAGATGGTATGCATATTGGAGTTCACTTCTTGCTTGAATCGAGAAAGCAGCGACAATCAGGACACTTGGTCTAGGAACTAAAACAGGATATATGTACAGGAATTTTCTAGAGGCTCTCAGGGTTGTATATCATTAATGTAAGCAGTAGTGGTACCAAAGGATTATGTAATTAGGTTTTAGCATATGGTGTTAAGTGGTGCGTCCCACCCTGTTTTGAAGGGAAGGAGGTGGACCAACCAACGCTCTTGCGGACACGAAGAACATGTATATATAGTGCAAAATAACCATTCTTTATTTAACAAATGGGATTTGATGTAAATATTTTAAGTTAGTGTGATTTCTATCTGCATAGGGTGGTGTTTCGGTGTAACAAAAGACCACGTATGTACGGATGAAAGCATTCTTAAGACAAAAATTATGATATACAAAGTCAGGAAATCCAACAATCAGGAATTTTCCTTTTGAATATAATTATTTAGTGCATGCCCTCCATCTCTCACATTATCCTTCTTCGGGAAAATGTTATGACAAGCACATGTGCCCTGAAAGGCATCTTCTGTTTCTTGTTTCTTTAATGGAGCTTTTGATAGGGATGATTTTAGAAAATATGATAAGAATACCAAAACATTATACTGGAATATTTGTTTTGAATGTTATGACAAGAAATTTGTTTTGAGCGTTTTTATCTAATGTAATGACAAGAAATTCTGGAAAACTCCGATGTTAGGTGTTATTTTAGTTAATAAAACCAAAAGGATTTTTAAATTCAGAACCTCCCAAATGGATCTTGTGCTGGCCGAACAGCATCTGTTTATTAGAGATTGAATAAATTTTTAAGTGGCCTAGTTGCTTTTGCGACCTTAAGTGAACTGCTTTGTAAATCACCCAGCAGCTGAACTTGAACCATGAGTTCGAGCAGTCAAATATCATGTTTGAGGAATCGTGTCACCCTTAAATCTTTTGCTTTATCGCAAGTAACTGAGACAAAGGATCTAGGAGGAAGGCAGCCAGGTATGATTAAGAATACACATTTTGTACGACAGAAGAAAGCAGTCTACAGCAAATACTCTGACATATGACAAATTGACAATGAAGAATAAATAGTTCACCAATGCAAATCCAATGGGACATGTAGCTGCTATGGTTTTCTTGATTTTCAAAAGGGAATCTCACATTCAAGATTATGCTGGATGAAAACTTTCGTGTGCTGCTCGATTAGTGCAGGTGTGGGGCGGCATCTGTGACGAGAGTGAAAACATTGGATTACGAGATGCAGCATCATAACAGACCCGCTATCATCTGTACGTCAGGAATGGCAACTAGGTTTCAAACAATCTATGCCCCGCAAGAAGTCTGGTATACAGGATCTGAACATGCAGTTGGTGTGCTGCTGACTGCAACGACCCCGTGCCAGTCGTTCTTTGAAAAAAATGAGCAGTTGGTCAGTGTGCTATTTCTCAATCTGAGACATGCCCGGATGTCCTCCGTCTTGGGTTCATTGCTATTGTTGGCATCTGGCTCTCAGAGCTCATCCGCAAACCGCGCCCACAACTAAGTTGCTGTGGTTTCACTGTCTTCCCTTTTTGGTGCTGTCCTGAAGAGTTCAAAGCAAAACAATTGCTCAGCCATCGCTAGCAGTGAGAAGAAGGAATTTTGATACATAAAATTCAGGAATGGAAGAAGGTGAAGATAGTTCTTATAAGGTCAGATTTAGAATTCGGAGCACTTCAATTCGAGCAAGTATCAGAATAGTCTTTTTCCTTCTCTAGGAGATCATAACATCAGCCGACAAGTAAAAGATATTGTTGCAAATAAACGGAAAGGACCTAAAGCAATTAATATATTATGGAAACAACTAAAAAATCCAAGATTTTCTGCACACCAAGTTTTTAGTTCAGCGAAAGACAAGTTTTTGCATTTTGGCTTTGCTATTCATATATTCAACAGCAAAAAGAACTGACACATACTTGATCTTCTACAGGACAACCAGCTTAAAAAAATATGATTTGTTAAATAGCTTAATTAATTCATTGTTTGACTTTGGACAGACAAACGCTAAAGGTTTTATCATGAAAAATATATCTGATTCCACGATGAATGACTGCCTCACTTGTAGCGCCTGGAAGTCTGTAATAATCAAAGTTCGTTGCACCTATTTCAGAACATCCGAAGCTACATTACAAGAACCCCATTACTAAGACAAGTAATAAACTATAGATCTAAACTGGCAAAGAATCAGTTAATGAAAAGAAAGTATCACATAAAAGCAAGAAAAGGATTATAGGTTACCTATTTGCTTGTTGACCTTTCCATGGACTTTCTTTGCTAATGCCTTCTTGTTTGAGTCAGGAGTCACCTGAGATAACAACCTCACGGAACCTATGGTGGTGGACAAGACATCTTCTGTGAGAATTGTACCGAATGCATTCTCATCTCCACAAGTCGATGCCTCCTCGCTTCCTGACTCCGAATTTTTATCCTTGACATTTACACTAGTTTTCTCCCTCTCTATAACCCTATAGGCATACATCTGAAAAGGAATTTCTGAGACCTGGATGGTTTCTTTTCTTGCCCAGTTTGTGAATCTCTTTGATAGACTCATTTCGATGTCAAAGTAATCCACTGGAGGTACCATTGAATCAGGCTGACCCTGATTGGGGTTCATAATTAGAAAGCGCTTGGTGTAACGGAGCACTCTACAAAGAGAAGAGAAGCTTGGCCGTTGAGAGGGATCGGCATGCCAGCATCTTTTTGTTAGGCCGGTGAGATACTTTGGAGATTGAAATGGAAACAGTGGCCTTTCACCAGCCCTTATGTTCTTGCTCATCTTATCCCCCTGAAGATGATTGTCTTCAAAGGGAATTTTTCCCGTCAGCAACTCGAAGCATATCATTCCAAAGCTATAAACATCTGCTTTCTCTGTGTACTTGCTACTACTAGCTTCTCCTGACAGCTCCTGCTCTAAGAGAACCTCTGGGGCATACCAGATACATGGATTCATGGTAGCAGCTTGAGTTGCTGAAACTTTTGAGTTCTTCAAAGGTGACAGACCAAATCCAGCAATCTTTACATGCAAATAACCATCAGGAGAAGAACTCCTTGTCCTAACTAGGACATTGGAAGGGTTCAAGTCCCCATGATATATCTTCCTTGAATGCAGGTACTCCATTCCTCTTACAATCTGAAGCATTATGTCAACTGCCACCAGAGGGGGGAAGGGGATTCTTCTCCTTGAGCTACAAATCTCTTTGATATGATTGGAGAGATCCTTGCTCATGAGATCCATAACTAGAAAACCCTCTTTCTTCTCTTCATCATAGAATGAGTACATATAATGCATCACATTTGGGTGGTTGATCGATGTCAAGAGAGAGATCTCATTCATTAGTGGCTCAATCTCTCCAATGACATGCTTCACAGCAAAACTCTCCCCCATCCACTGGACTTCCTTGTAGTTGCTTGACCCAAATCTCCTTTTCACTTGGTAGTCCTGCGATCCCACAAGGACCGAGGCTGCGAAAAGCTTCCCTTTTGGACCCATCAGTAGCTCTGCGAGCCGCTGTTCTTGCTTTGTCATCGGTTTTGACCCCGAACTCCTCTTCTCCTCTATCATTTCAGATAAAATCCACCTGTCCTCTTTCCAGGCACTGTCCAATCTACTACATATGTCTTGTGAAACCAGGTACAATTTTCCGAACTTGTGCTGAAAGAGCTTCGGTTCCATCCATTCCCTCTCATACTTCTTCGAGAACACCACCCTCTTCTTGTGGATCTCTTCTTGATCAGACCCTGACATTTCTCCGACTTTCTCAATCGCCTCGAGCACAACAGGGATGCACCATAGCAAGTTGTGGAGATGGAATTCGATGCAGTCAGTGCTCTGACTGAGCGCAATTGCTTTCCCCCACCAGTCCTTGGGCTCAAGGCACTGCCTGATGTACTGCTCCCCCTCCCGGAAGATCCTGTGGAGCTCCTTGAAGGGTTGCTCGAGGGCCTTCCACTTGGTGAGCTTCTCCTCAAATTTCAGGTAGTGTCGGATCTCGTCGCCGATCCCCTCAAACGCAGCATTGAAGGCATCCACCAGCAGGCAGCACTGGCGCTGGTTCATGCGTATCTCATCCCGGAACACCATCAGAGCCTTGAGGCTCCCCAGGACTTCACCAATCTGCCGAAACTGCTCCATCCCCGGTCGACAAAAGAAGTTTCGACCTCTATTGGATCTCTTTTCTCGGTCGCTAACCAGATATCAAGAAGATAGAGTCATCGGCCATAAGACTCAACCAGACTATTATGACCTCCTTTTGATCAAACAAAATGACACAAAAGAAAAATCAGAGATTATTTTTTGTGCAAATCTTGAATTCTCGGCAAAAAAGAAGCCAACAGTATCAAGAATCACCAATACAAAACTCATAAAGAGAAGCAATCAAGAAAAGCTTATTTTCAGGGAAGAAGATTCTATTTGGAGAATTAAGTGTCAGATTCTTCTTTCAGATTATTGCCCTCTAATCAACGCACGGTTTCTTTTAATATATTCCGCATATGAATTTTATCAAAAATTAAGGAACCATCCTCATGTCAGTCTTCTATCAGACCAAAATTCCTCCAAAATCTCTTAAAACCAGAATCAAGCTTTAGCCTCCATTCAACCAGAATCTTTCAACCAATAACCCCAAGAACAAGGAATGAAGACTTGCCTAAAGAAACAAATATTTTTCCAACCAATATCAAATCAAGAAAATCATAACCCATAACGTTCAAGAAATCAAGCAACGCTATTTTACGTTGACATGCATCGATCGAAACATATGAATTGCTATCCTTACCGATTCTTATGATCCGCGTCGACGATTCCAGCACAAACAAGCAGTTGGAGACAAGAATTGGATCCAAGAGCGGGTTACAAAAGGAAGAGTTTTTGATGTGATGAGAACAAAATAGAAGAAGAGGCGTTTCCAAAGACAAGGGAAGGAGGCTGATTTGGAAATTAGCGAAGAAGAGGAACCCGGGGGGCGGAGGAAGGGATTTGGGAGAAGGGAAAAAGAGGACCTCTGTTGTGATGGAGACCTGCGGTTGGAGAAGTCTTTGAGGCGTATTTCCGCGTAATTTAATTTCATATGGCGAAATAATCATAATTAATGGAATAATTAAGGATGATTAATGCTGGGCGAGTGGCGGTTCCCGCGAGCCTTTTTGAATTACAGGTTGCCTTGGTGCCAACCACTAACCGCCTCCAGCCGATCCACGATCAGCCCCAGCAGGCCTCCCGCTGCTGACGTGGCCACGAAACCGCGTCATCTTCCTCCTTCCCGCTGCCTCTCAAATTTCTCGTCTTGGGAAATATCCAACGGTGGAGAGTACGAGCTTGAAAACCCAAATATTGACAAATTGATAAATGGTATAAAATTATAAATACACGTACTGCTTTTATAATAAAAAAAAAGTTACAGTAACTCATGAAAATTTATTGAGTCGATAGCTTTTCAAGTTATTTATGTATTACTCTCTCTCTTATCATGATATTGTATAATTTTGTCTTGCATATTTGTCAATTAACAAACCTGGGGGAGGCTATCGCTTCCTCCATTCCACTCTAAAAAAGATACCTTTTGAAGTTGTGTATCATGATCATGACATATTAAGGTCCATATTATCCATAGAATAGCAACAGTTGTAAGGTATGGAACTTAATATACCATTATTGTCCTATAATACATCAATTATTGTGGATTTCAATATTGATTATTGTGCTACAAATTTGACAACATTGAGCCAAAATTATCAATATATGTTTCTTGCTTTTGTGATTAAGAAAGAAGATAGCGTTAGCAAGTAATGAAAATCTTAAATCAGCATTTGTAATTACAAAATATTTTAGAAGATTATTATTAATAGTATTAATTTAAGAACAATAGGACTAATGTTTCATTGTTGAAGCCCCATACAAATAAAGCTTTTAAAGTTAAAATTTTAGATCTTGATTTCTTTTTCTTAGAGATTGATAGCACTACTTGTAAATATATACTACCATGACATCATCAATAACAAGAAGTAATATTATTAATTTATAATTTGAACTAATTTAGTGATAAATTTTATTTTAGATTTATTAAGTAATTAAAAGCTGTCCAAATTAAATATTTTCATTGTCTTCTCAACATGTTCGGCAATTTGGGTTGGGCTCTAACCGCATATTTTATTGCTTACATAAAATTCAAATACAAATTACGAATCTCAACCTTTTATAGCACATATTAAAACGTCGGTTTCTAAGAGCCTGCATTATAAACGGTACATGAAGGAGAAGGATGTAATTGACCATCGCTCCAAACAAAACCGTAGACTCTAATGTTTGATAGTTGTTTAAAAGTGTTTTTATTACCCAAAAAAAATGATGTCCCCCGTTTCTCGTTTCCAATTTCTCGGTCATTTTAGGGGTTAAGTTTCCGTTTAATCACACTCACACGGGAGAAGGGAGAGGAGCCGCCAGGGCCACCACACTCCTAAAAGATTTTTTTTTTTTTTTTTCTTTTGGTAAAACACTCCCAAAAGATAGTTAGTGGCACCCCTTTTCCACCAACTGACCGCTTTAATACAAGTCTCCTCATCTTCCATTTGCTTGAACTGCAGACAATCATAAACGGTGGATGTGTGTTTTGTTACTATAAACATCATCATGATCTTATTATCTACAGTCTAAGTGAATTATTTGGAGGGCTCCGTATGAAGCATGAGTTATGGCATGGTGCTGGTGGCAATACTAAGCGAGCACAGAGGTTTAATTCCAGCCTCAATTCGATTAGGCTTTGGAATATTTGTTGACAAACTATCTTTTTCCTAAGCCATCTAGTCTTCTTGTCCGAAAGGCTATCATGCCTATTACTAGTCAATGTTCAATGGATTATGGGCACCTTTCAAATGCGATCTTTATCACATTGAGGGAGTTGTGTCTTATGGTAAAAGAATATATACAAGACACTGGGCAGATAATTGACCAAGGCACAGAAAAACATTCTCGAGTGATTCATGCGTGATACGCAAATTTAAGACTTGGAATGTCTGGTCTCATCTACTGCAACCCAATGATGACTTCCCACCAAACCCCTCACGCCTAAGCCCACAAATTTACGCAGTCCATTCCACTCCCTTATATCAATCAATACATAAGACTTCGGCAATGTTAGGTTGTTAGTGCAGTGTTTATATTCTGATCCTATTATCTACCTATATTTTACAACATTAAACGTATTTTATAACATTAAAAGAGAGTTCAGTGACCGCCGGAGCATGAGACATGATGCTATTTCTAGCTGTTGGATATGATGCACAGCAGCGGCCGGAGGCATCCATGTGTCTGTGTGATCGGAGGCCGAGATTGGAGCGTGACACACGTGTCTGCAGACTGGTTATTGGATCTCACCCACTATGTACTTCCCATTATGTACTTGCAGAACGCAATCTCGACGAATGAACATTTTAGGAAAAAGTTGGAGCCATATAAGGGCATCTCTCCTTGATAGGAGAAGAAAAATGCATGACTTGAATAAAGAATATTTGATATCTGTGTTAAATATTGTGCTACAGATTCTTCCAAGATCAACAGAGCCACTAGGAGCGACCATGCAAAATAAAAACTATTCAGGACCACTGGAAATGAAAGAAAATTGACAAAATCTTGAAAAAAGGTCTGGGTGCAACAGGATTCCAGTTTTGAGATTGTTTGCAATAAACTACAGAGAGTCCCACTGAAACATTGGGACGACATCAGGAGTAATCCGTGCCCTGGCTATAACTTCATCTCTAAGCAACGTCTTCAGCACCTGTGCTCACAAAATCACATTCTCAGCAATCCAATTAACAAGCAACCTTTAATACAATTCATTGGAAATCCAAAATTTCATATTTTGAGCCATCATTACCTCTGGGAAAGGTGACTCCACGAAATAGAGATTTTACTTCAGCACAAGCTTTACTTTTTCATCATTGGCCGTGGAAGCATGGATGAAATCAATCTCACAATCACAATATTAGATACATCATGACTCTGTAATCTAAATGGGCACCCTTTTCTTTTAACTGGAATCACAAAATATAAATCATCTCCACTGAGACTATACAGATATGTTAACTAGAGCTATCAAGAAGAGAGAACGCAGCCAATATTATGCCGGATCCTGATATCGATAACTTCATGAAGGTGAGATACAAAATTTTAATTAGAATTTCTCTTTTAAAATCTCCAACCATAGTGAGCTCCCATATGATCTTCTATTTGAATTTGAAATAAATGGAACAAAATGTTGAAGGTTGTCAATGAAATTTTCCTTACTTTTCTCCTATGTAGGCAGCTGCAATGGATGGATAAGAAAACTATATTGTCACAGAGTATATATTGAAGGTATATTTCAATTATATATCAACGAATACTTATAAAATGAAATGAATACTTAATAGGCACAAAACTGATCATCTCTTCAATCACTTTCTTTAAATTATGCAGATCTTAGGACTGAAAGTTATACCGACACTATGGTAGAAGATAAGATACAGAGAGGTGTCTCCGATGTAGCAATTGATAATAAGAACAAGGCATGTCATGACAGATGTAGCAATTGATAATATGAATATAGTTCAAAATTCTTTTGAACGAGGCTCCATAGAATTTATGTGCCGATCTGATATCTCCATATTTAAATGGCTTCAACTTCGAGTCCTTGGTTAGCATGCTATGGTAAGATACTCATCAAACCTGCAAGAGTACAGTTCATAGATGAGATATCAATTGGTCTGATGAGGTCTTTAGTTAGATCATAGAAAATAAACTTTCCATTCCCTACAATAAGAACAAAAGCCATCCTAACGCCCTAATGACATCAATATATTGTGTTAGTAAGAAAAAGCTTTAGAAAGCTAACCTTTAGAAATTTCTTTAGGAAATGAACTTCGACCATTCTGAAGCTCTATGTCCTCTTCAAACAGAGGAATATATTTTTGTATCCCATATGATCTTATACAATTTCAACGTGGATTTTAAAGATTCCAATTCCAATTATAGATATTGTAGTCGGGATCAACTTACCATATATATTACCACAATAGGCCACTAATCCTACTTTTTTACTTTTTCTTTCTTCTCTATAGTTGGGATGGAACCTCTTACCATTGAAACTGCCAACCTACGACTGAGTGACGAGGAATATACTGAATCTAGCTGAGGGATAGCACAAAGAAATCAACATACACAGTCATCGATTGCAAGAGAGGAAGACATTGCTAGAGACATTGGTTAGAGCTGCAAAAGAGGACAATGAACAGTTTTTGTTGAAGGTCAAGTACTGGATTGAACGGTGAGGACTTACTTGCCTTACTATTTCACATCAACTGAATCCACAATAGACCTTTAATCTTGCTTGTTTACCTTCCAAACGTCAGAAGGTAACAAATCATTCTATTTTAATTTGTCAGGTCAACATAACTAAGACAGAATGATTTGTTTACCTTCCTACATTTGGATGGAATCCAATGACATAGTAAGTTGCCAAAACCCATACTCCAACCTCTACAATTGTCATTGGAATCTTCAAAATCTACGTTGAAATTATATAACACCGCACAGGATACAAAAGCATATCTTGTGTTTGAAGAGGACAGGAGCTTCAAAATGATCAAAATTCATTTTCTTAAGGAATTTCTAAAAGTTAGCTTTTTAAAGCTTCTTCTTGCTAACATTATATTTTGATGTCATCAGAACGTCATAATGGCTCTTGCTCTTGTCATAGAGGATGAAAAGTTCATTTCCTATTGTTTAATCAAAGAGCTCTCCGGACTAATTGATATCTCATCCATAAACAGAACTCTTGCATGTCCGATGAGTATCTCACCTATAGAATGCAACCAAAGATCCCAAGCCCAATTCATTTACATATGGAGATATCAGATGGACACATATATTCTATGAAGCCTCACTCAAAAGAATTTTGAACTTAGTTGTTCATTTTACCAATTACTATATCTGTCGTGATATGCTTCCTTCAGCCACCAGAGATATCTCTCTATATTTTATCTCCTACCATAATATCGATATAACTTTCCAATCATAAGACCTATATAATTTAAAGAAAGTGACTAAAGAGATGAACAGTGCCTATGAAATATTCATTTTATTCTATAAACATTCCTTAGTACATATTTGAAATATACAGCATGTGCCTTCAATATATACTTTGTGACAATATAGGTTTCTTGTCCACCTATTATAGTTGCTTGCATGAGAGAAAAGCAAAAAAAAATTTATTGACAATCTCCAACCCTTTGTTCTATTTATTTTAAATTCAAATAGAAGATCTCACTATGATTAAAGATTTTAGAAGAGAAATTTTAATTAAAATTTTATATCTCACCTTTATAAAAACATTGATATCAGGATTCGACATGATATTAGCTGCCTTCTCGTTTCTTGATAGCTATGGTCTCATTGTAGATGATTTATATTAGTTTCAAATTATTAAAGAGGAAGATGGGGGATCTATGTTTTGAAACTAAAGAAAATAGATAGAATATGTATGATTTTGACCTTCAAATTTGAGTTCAGCTTTCCAGCTAAGGCCAACAACAATGTAGTTTTTTCCTTAGCCTAGGGGACATAGGAGCAAAGTCACCTTGAAACGTACAAGAACAGAAATAACAATATACCAGATGGAGTGATGCTACAATTGATCATTAAAATAATAACAAAAAATCTTTTAGAACAATTCATCTTACTTTCATATGAGGCGAAAAGGAAAAAACTCCCGCTTACTTGCGAGGCTTGATGATCACCAAGGATTGGCAATGATATCTTTCTTTTTGGTAAATAGCATGTAACCCACGCTTCACAATGGAATTTATTTTAAATAAAAATAAAAATTTAAAATATTTTATTATTATATAAATTTTAGACAATGTAATATATAGTATTTTTATTAACTGATAATTTATGTTCATGCTAATCTTCAGCTACCATAATGTCTTCATTTAAATTGAAAATACAAATACCAAAAAATTATATTAGAGTATTACTGAATTGAGTCCCATAACATAATATAAATCAAAATAATTGAAGAAATAAACCACAATTTTAAATATTTAATATTTGATATTTAAATATCAAATATTAAATCTTAAAATCAATTAACAAATATAATTCATAATTTTAAATTTATTTTTTCTACTAATCAATTTTTCAAACCAAATATATATATATATATATATATAGTGTAATTTCATACAACCGATCTTTGGATATTTTATGAACCATATATAATAAATTTAAATAAAAAATCCTAAAATTAATCTTAAAAACTCAAAAAAAAATATTTTTTTTGTTGAATTAATGTCATCCAATTAATACAATCAACTTGTGTTTTTAATCTTCTAATTTTTTTTTCATTCGTATATAATAAATCTAGATATTTTGTATGTTTGGACATAAATGCTTAGAATTGATCCAAAAAAAAATCCAAAAAGAATCGTGTTAAAATACAACACATTGGCCTAAAAATGCAATAAACCAATCCTACATCTAATATTGCAATAAGCTTAGTTAGACAGATCTTTTTAAATATCCGACCCATCTTGAACTCTAATAGGACACATTTAACAATACTCAAACAGGGAAAAGATAACTTAAAAGACAGAATATAGCGAACAGATATTATGTTCTGGGTTCATCCATCCCTAAACTTATAGCAAGTGACAAATACATTTAGATTGCATTCCAATGTTAGGTTGTAATGAAAATTTCTCAACCCATCTATTCCTTTTTTTTTAGCCAAGCAATCATTTGTGAAGCTAAATTAGATCACTTCTTCTCAAAGACAAAATAAATTTTCCAAAGATCTGGTATGTAATAAATGCTTCACTCTCTCTCCTCCTAGCCCACATAACCTAGTTGACCAAGGAGTAATCCTTCTTAAAAAGTTTTAAAAGGTGGAATAATTTTATCCTCCATTTATTCCTCCAACTTATACCACTTAATTTAGCTAATTTTGCTTTCTTGTTTTGAAACCTAAGTAATGAGACCTTAGACATTTATTGAGATGAAATATTACCGCTATTCATCCTCTTTTTAGACTTTTACTAACAATAACATGTGCTATGCAATAGGATTCAATTAATTTGCAAAAAAATTATCAAGAATATAATGATAAGCGAAAGCTAGAGTTGTATTGAACATTAGATGATATGTCAAGATCCAAATGATATATAAACAATAACATATACATAAGAATTAGCACTATACTCATTCTCAATTTATTGAATACTTGATCTATATAATCAGAAAATAATTATAGAATTGCATCACTCTTTCTCTATTCAAGAAGCACATAAAGTATGTCAATTCGAGCTATAACAGTCATTAAACATAGAGGGATTGGAAGGTATAAAATTTTTGTAATATAAAAAAATTTAGATGAAGTAGAATTTTTTTCTTTGCCATTAGCAGCAGAATAATTAGGGACTGACGCGAATTTGTATTAGAAAAAATAAGTTCTACCTAAAATACAAATAAAATCCCACCATCACCAACATCAAACATTCATCCAAAATAAAGCAAACAAATATACAAACAAAATATACCCATCATTTGCAACAACCTGATCAAAAAACATATTTAACATACAAATAACAGCTATAACTGCTAAACCAAAAATATTCTTTGTAAGTCAATCAAAAATATAAACTACTAAAATATGAGGATGAGACGATTTGAACTCTAAATCTTTGAATGGACCATCCACAACCTTATTTAATAAATTAATTAATTGATAATATATTCATTTCTTTTAAACTTTTATGTATAATTACCAACGCAAACCTCTAGCCATCGTCCATATCTTGCCATTCGGCTGCTTAACCTTCCCTCGACCGAGACATCTGAAAAAATCAGTGAAAACAAAGGAAAGGTCAAAAAATAAATAAATAAAAGGTAAGTGCTTTTCCAACATAGATTGATCATTTTTTTTTCTTTTTGCTTTTTTTCCTTTTCATTTCTTCCACTTTTTTTGAGATCTACCGGAAGGAGAGAGGGGATGGGTTTCTGTGGTTCTTTCCCATTCGGCGGCTCCAAGCCTCCCATGCAACTGAGACACCTGGGAACCTCCCAAAAAAAAAACGGAAAAGGAAAGGCAAAAAAAAAAAAAGAAAAAAGTAAAAGGTAAGTCCTTTCCCACCTAGATTCATCATTTTTTTTCTTTTTGCTTTTTTTTTTTTTTTTTTTTTTGAAATCTGCCGGAAGGAGAGCATCCGAGGGAAATCGGAGGGGTTTTTTCACAAACCCCTGGCCATCGTCTAAACTTCTCCATTCGGCCGCTTCGAGCCTCCCACTCGACCGAGACACCTGAAAACGGAAAAAAAAAAAAAAAAAAAAAAAAAAAAAAAAAAAAAAAAAAAAAAAAAAAAAAAACAGAAGAAGCATCGGGAGAAACATAAGAAAAATCAGCAAAAAAAACAAAGGAAAAGCGAAAAAAATTAAAATGTAGAACCTTTTCCCACATAGATTGATCATTTTTTTTTCTTTTTTGCTTTTTTTTTTTTTTTTGAGATCTGCGGGAAGGAGAGCACCGGAGGGAAATCGGAGGGGTTTCTCCGGTTTCGATTGGTCCCTTAAGTTTTTTTTTTTTTAATTTCTTTCTCTTTTCGGAATGTGGGAAGGAAAGCACCTGAGGCAAATCAGAGGGGAAGACCGACGCCAGTGACGATGGGGAGGAAGGAGACGGCGTAGACCGATGGGAGGTGGCGGTGAGCAGAGCAAGCGGAAAGCACATGAGGGAGATTGGAGCGGAAAGCACATGAGGGAGATTGGAGCGGGAAAGCCGATGTCGGTGACGATAAGGAGGAAGGCGATGGCAGAGAACGGCGGGACGTGGTGGTGAAGAAAGCAGGGCGTCCAAGACGACTCGGGAAGGTTCGACGCGCTGGGAGAGCTTTGAGGAACGACGCCGGTGACAATGGGGAGGAACGCGACGGCAGCGACCGGGGCGGCGAGGAGAACCGGGAGGAGGTGGGCGTCCGCGAGGATTCGGGACGACTCGAGAATGTTCCCCAGATAGCTGACATTTGTCGCGCTGAGGAGTCCTGACCTCAACTTTAATATCATTGGAATATGTTACCGAGAGGTAGCCTGGTGCAGGAGAAACCAAAATCAGAAGAAAGTTACAAGCACAGAGGTATTCTGCACTACTGTCATGATAGGAAAATTTGAAATCTGCAACGTAGCTCAAATACGTTAATAGCGGAATCCTTAGGTCGTCGGCAATCCTCTATTTTTTCTAATATAAAAAAAAAGATTAATATGCATTTACATTATAATCATCAAAATTTATTAAAAAAATATAAAAAAAACGGAAAAAAAAATAACAATATATAAAAAAAAAGAGGAGCTCTCAAAATAAAAGAAAAGAAATCAACAAATCAGAATCCTAAAACTCACGTCAATATTGAAAATTTAAAATTTTTTCTAACATTAAAATTTTAAAATTTAAAATTTAAAAAAATATTTTCACCATACTGCTGTCAGAAGCAACGCCGATCTTCGAAAAAGATCGTGGATCATTATGTCTGCATCCATCATTGCAATGACGCCGTCTAAGAAAAACATAGAAGGGGAAAGAAGCAACTGGTGCAAAACAAAAAAAAGCTTCCATCTTATCGCGGAAGAGAACATAAAAAGAAAGAGAATCCATGGATCGGTCTGTACCAACATGATCAGACACCATCGAGAGAAAAAATTCCGGCTTCCACCGTCCGTCGCCCACCGAAGAAATCAGCCGAGGGGATCGGAGCGCAGAAAAGAAAAGAGGGAGGGTTGGTCCACCGCCGAAAGGGACCAGCGAATGGGGAGAAAGAGAGAAAGACAGAGAGAGAGAGAGAGAGAGAAAGAGGGGGTCCGACCTTCCGCCGTTTGAAGAGAGGGAGGGAGGGGGAAGATGGAACCGGGAGGGAGAGAGGAAGGAGAAGAGAGGGAGAACACAGGCGCCGACTGTTTGAAGGGAAAGCCAGGAAGAGGGGGGTTGAACCGGCGCCGGGAAGAGGGAGAGAGATCGATGTGGGGTTGAACCCAGATCCAAGAGGAAGAGGGGGCCTCGCCGGCACCCGAGAGACGCTGGAGAAGGGAAAGGAGAGATAGGGAAACGCCCTCGCTGGAGAGAGAGAGAGAGAGAAGAGAGAGGGGCCGGCAGCCGGCCATTGCCGGAAGAGATCTCAGTGCCCGACGGCCGTCTTAGGAAAGGAAGCGCCGGAGGAGGCACGAGAACACCCGATGAAGAGAAAGAAGGAGAGAATGGGGGAAGCACGGGATCCGTCGGACGGGGGAGAGAAGAAGAGAGGGAGAGGGAGAGGGAGAGGGAGAGAGAGAGAGGGGTAGAGAGAGAGAAAGAGCGCATAGAGGGGCCAGGCGGCCGGCCATCGCCGGAGGTGATGCCCGACGGCCGTCGGACGAAGGGAAGCACCGGAGGAGGCTCGAGAACACCCGGTGAAGAGAAAGAAGGAGAGAATGGGGGAAGAACGGGATCCGCCGGAGGGGGGAGAGAGAGAGAGAGAGATGGGTCCGCCAGAAGAACTGGAGAGAGAGAGAGAGGGGAGCGAAAAGAAGAGAGGGAGAGAGAAAGAAGAAGAAGAGACGTGGGTCCGCCGGAAGAACGGCAGAGAGGGAGTCAGGGGGGAGAAGAAGAGAGGAGAGAAAGAGAAGGGAGGCCTTTGTGCTCGGAGACAAGCGGGAAGGAAAAAGTTTTCTAGAGCTTCTCTCTCTAGAGAAGATTAGAGAGAGACGCCCTTCTCAGCCTCCGTATGAATGCCGTCGGCAATTGTCCACGTAGTTTCTTCTTCGATGTTGTGGTGCTCATATCGCACTTTTATGGTAGGTAGTTCTGTCCCAACTCTAAAAAAGAAAAGTAAAAAATAAGATTAGTGGCTTATTGTGGATCCAGTTGATGTGAAACAATAAGGCAAGTAAGTATTAGGAATGTACATTGCCTATATATCAGAAATATACAGAATATTAGAAATGTACATTGTCTAGAATATCTTTTTTACAATAGCATGTTACAGAATATTAGGAATGTACATTGTCTAGAATATTGTCTAGAATATTTTATAATTACTATGGCATGTTTTTGAATTAGGAAGATCACGTGATTGATACCGTGATCTCTTCAATTTCCTGTCTGTTTCTCTTTTCTTCATCTCTATATATGGATGTACATATCATAGTGAAATACAAGAAAAAGATATCTTCTCCATTTTTTTTATGTTTCTCCTCCTTTTTCTGAATCTCTCAGGCTTTTCTTTTACATGGTATCAGAGCGGGGTCGCCATTGATCCAAGTCTTTTCCTCGATTAAGCGCTTACAGCAGGTTGTTGCTGAAGCGTCCTCTTGCACGTAGCTGGAGGCAAATAGTTGCTACATCTTGTCCTCATCAACATGTCCGATCAAATCGATTAGAGCACCACAATCAAATCTATGGTGGATGGTTCGTCATCGACCTTAAATGCTGCGCATGATCCGGTATCTCCCTATTTCATCTCACCTTCAGAGAATCCTGGGAATGCCCTTGTGACATCTCTACTCAAGGGACCGAACTATCCTGCATGGCGAAGGGCCATTATCACTGCTCTTCGAGCCAAACGAAAAATTCGGTTCGTTGATGGGACACTTGCACGACCTATAGATGGATCGCGGGATCATTTTCTCTGGGATACGTGCAATTCAATGGTGATGTCATGGATCTACAACTCTGTTGTACCAGAAATCTATGATAGCATCTCTTTTTTTGAAAGTGCTCGAGATATTTGGGTCGATCTTGAGGAAAGATACTCTCAAGGTAATGCTCCTCGCATTCATGAGTTAAAGACTCAAATCTGGAGTTTCAGGCAAGGCAATGATATGACTATTGCCACTTATTATGCCCATCTTCGTGGCTTGTGGGAGGAACTTACGGCTTATTCCAAGGTGCCGACTTGTTCATGTGGAGCCACTAGAGAGATCCAAGTTGAGAAAGAAGAAGAAAGACTACATCAGTTTCTTTTTGGTCTCAAGGACTCCTACGACACGTTGCGAGATCAGTTGCTGTCCATGGAGCCATTACCAACAGTTAATAAGGCATATGCCTTATTGATTCGAGGTGAAAAGCAGAAGGAAGTCACCGCTGTTCGAACTTCTCAACCCGAAGCCGCAGCTCTCGCTGTTAAGCCCATGACAGAAAGGGCGAATAAAGAGATCGGCTCCAAGGAAAGGAATAAAAAAATATTTTCGATGCGACTACTGCAAGAAGACAGGACATACCCATGATAGATGCTTCGAGCTAATCGGGTACCCACCTGGATGGCAATCCAAAGATCGAGTTAAGGGTAGAGGCAATGGAGCCGAGACCGGTAGTCAGCACCAAGGAGGGGTTGCCGTGAATGCTACTACACCATTGAATACAGACATAATCTCTCCAATACCGGGTCTTTCTCCTACACAATATCAGCAACTTATTTCCTTTTTTGGACAAGATAAGACTCAAAGTGCCGTAAATTTTGTTGGTAAGGCCTCTCTTGATTCTTTTCATCATTCTTGGATCCTTGATAGTGGTGCTTCTGAACACTTAACCTTTTGTAAGTCCTTTCTTCATGATATTGAACCTCTTGATAATGCACTCTCAGTTACTTTACCTAATGGAGTCAATATGCCTGTACATTCATATGGTGATGTTACTTTGACCAATGATATTACCTTGCATCGTACTTTATATGCTCCTAATTTTACTTGCAATCTTGTTTCAGTAAGCAAACTTGCTCGAGAACTTAATTGTGCTGTTCTCTTCTTTCCCACATTTTGTACTCTACAGGACCTTGCCACGAGGAAGCTGATTGGATTGGGTGAACTCTGGGATGGTCTTTACTACTTCAAAGGCTTGGCAATACATCCTGCACGGACAAATAAAGTCAATGTTTCGATTAATCTCTGGCATGCTCGGTTAGGACATTGCTCTTACAAGCGTTTGAAACTTGTTCCTTTTCTTTCAAATACTTCTTTTGATTCCATAAATAATTGTTGTGACATTTGCTATCGTGCAAAACAGACAAGAAAGCCTTTTTCCTTGAGCATTAATAAATCTGCTTCACCATTTAATTTAGTTCATATTGATATATGGGGACCATATCGCACCCCATCACACACAGGAGCTCATTTCTTTCTCACTATTGTTGATGATTGCATAAGGGCTACTTGGGTTTATCTATTACAAAGAAAATCCGAAGCATACCAATGCTTTGTTAATTTTCATGCTATGGTCAAAAATTATTTTGATGCCAACATTAAACACATACGTAGTGATAACGCTCAAGAGTTTGTAGTCGGACCATTGAAATCACATCTTCTAGAACATGGGATTATATCACAAACTTCTTGTGTTGGGACACCAGAACAAAATGGGGTGGTTGAGCGTAAACATCGACATCTATTAAATGTTGCCCGTGCTCTAAGATTTCAAGCCAACTTGCCTGTGTCTTTTTGGGGAGAATGTGTTTTGACTGCCGCCTATTTAATTAACTTGACACCTACACCAAAATTGAATGGTAAGAGTCCCTACGAACTCTTATTTCATAAACCACCCACCTATGATCATCTGAGAGTTTTTGGTAGCCTTTGTTATGTGCATGAGATGTCCCGTGATAAATTTCAACCTCGTTCTCGTGCTTGTGTGTTCGTTGGATACCCTCTTGGTCAAAAGGGCTATCGTGTATATAACCTTGAAACTCATGAAATATTTACTTCACGAGATGTTATCTTTCATGAGAAGATGTTTCCTTATTCTCAAACATTACCTTCTTTTTCTATTATACCTTCTTTTTCACAACCAAATCAGACTGATTATGATGTAGGATTTCCTTTGGCAACCAATAATTTACCTCATGTACCTAATTTGGGTCAGACCCAAGGACAGATTTCAAACCCTATTCTTTCTCATGAGTCAGATCAAACACAAACCAATTCCATTGATTCGAACCAAATGTCAAGTTTGAACAAAACTCTTGATGCAATCGACACTATCTCTCCTGAGCAGGCTTCACCTTCTAAGACCATTGGACCTAATTCACGGCCCGTCAGAGATAGGAAGCAACCCGTTCGATTACAGGACTACATTGTCGATGCCCCAAGAGTGGGGAGACCCTCAGACACATCCGTCAATTCAGTGACCTCAGGTAAGCCTTATCCTATTTCTTGCTACCTTACTTATTCTAAGCTTAATGCTTCCCATCGAGCTTTTATTTCAGCTATTACCTCTCATAAAGAACCTAAAACCTTTTCTCAAGCCATTAAGGATCCTAAGTGACGAGAAGCAATGGGGGCTGAGCTCACTGCTCTTCAGCAAAATGGCACTTGGACTTTGGAGCATCTACCACTCGGAAAGAAATCCATTGGATCGAGATGGGTATACAAAATTAAATACAAGGCCGATGGTTCTATTGAGCGATACAAGGCTCGGTTAGTGGCAAAGGGATACACACAAATAGAAGGCCTTGACTATACTGAGACTTTTGCTCCGGTGGCTAAATTGACTACAGTACGGTGTCTCTTAGCTGTTGCTTCCGCTAAACATTGACAGTTACATCAGTTGGACGTCAACAATGCTTTCCTTTATGGCGATCTTCATGAAGAAGTATACATGACACCTCCGCTAGGATTTCTAAAACCAAGTGACACACGTGTTTGTCGGTTGCGTAAGTCTCTTTATGGACTCAAGCAAGCATCAAGACAGTGGTTTGAAAAGTTCTCACACTCCTTGCTCCAATATGGTTGTACTCAATCTAAAGCCGATCACTCTCTGTTCACCAAACAGGATGAGGACTCTTTCATTGCCATTCTTATTTATGTGGATGATATGATTATTACAGAGAATAACCCTTCGAAATGTCAGGCACTGAAACAATATTTGCAAGACAAGTTTCACATTAAAGACCTGGGCAACTTAAAATATTTTCTTGGATTAGAAGTGGCACGATCACCTTCGGGTATATTTGTATCACAACGAAAATATACTCTTGACATTCTCTATGAGACCGGAATGATTGGGACCAAGCCCACAAAATTTCCTATGCAGCAACATCTCAAGCTCACGACGGATGATGGAAAACTACTTGATGATCCAGATCCATATCGTCGATTGCTGGGACGACTCATTTATTTGACTATTACTAGGCCTGATATTGCATACTCGGTTCATATTCTGACACAGTTTATGCAATCTCCTCGGCAACCACACTTAGACGCAGCCTTCCGTATTTTACGATATTTGAAAGGGTCTCCAGGTCGAGGCATATTTTTTTCAAGTGTCAACACCTTTCAGTTATATACCTATTGTGATGCAGACTAGGCAGGATGTCCCATGACAAGGCGCTCTACTACAGGTTTCTATGTTTCCTTAGGAGATGCTCCGATTTCTTGGCGTGCTAAGAAGCAGACAACAGTGTCTCGTTCCTCTGCAGAGGCCGAATACCGGGCTATGGCACACACTATCAGTGAATTACTATGGCTTCGAGCCCTCTTATCCGACCTCAGTGTTTCACATCATGGTCCCATGTTCCTTTATTGCGATAATCAAGCAGCTTTACACATTGCTGCAAATCCTGTGTTCCATGAGCGGACCAAACACATAGAAATTGATTGTCATTTTGTCAGAGAGCGACTACAATCTCAAGACATTGCTACACGATATGTTCCTACACATTGTCAGCTTGCAGATATCTTTATCAAAGCTCTCGGCTGTGATCATTTTCAAGAGATTCTATGCAAGTTGGGCATTCGAAATCTCTATGCGCCAACTTGAGGGGGACTATTAGGAATGTACATTGCCTATATATCAGGAATATACAGAATATTAGGAATGTACATTGTCTAGAATATCTTTTTTACAATGGCATGTTACAGAATATTAGGAATGTACATTGTCTAGAATATTGTCTAGAATATTTTATAATTACTATGGCATGTTTTTGAATTAGGAAGATCACGTGATTGATACCGTGATCTCTCCAATTTCCTGCCTGTTTCTCTTTTCTTCATCTCTATATATGGATGTACATATCATAGTGAAATACAAAAAAAAGATATCTTCTCTATTTTTTTTATGTTTCTCTTCTTTTTTCTGAATCTCTCAGGCTTTTCTTTTACACAAGTCCTCACCGTTCAATCCGATCCCCGAGCTTCAACAAGAACCTTTCATTGTCCTCGTCTGCAACTCTAATCAGTGCCTCTAGCAATGTCTTCCTCTCTTGCAACTCAAGACTGTGGATGTCGATTTCTTTGTGCTCTCCCTCGGCTAAAATCAGTATATATATTCCTCCTCACTCGGTCGTAGCTCGGCAGTTTCTCGAGAGCAGCCCACTTCAGGGCCAGCTTATCATCTTCATCCTGTGAAGACTGTGAAAAGATGTCATCACCACCCCTCCGAGTCAAATTGTTCCTTTGCAAACTCCTGACTCTGTACGCATCCCCGGCGTCCATGGAAGCCATCTGAAAATCATCCAACATCAGTTAGCTTCTTCCAGCCAGAAGAAAATCAAAAGCGAAAAAATATATATAATAGCTTCCTTCGACTTGATTTCAAGCTAGCACTCCTAGATGAGTGAAGCAAAACTCGGAGAAGCGATGTGGATTAGAAGGCCTGCAACCAAAATAGAGAATAAAAGAGAGGAGAGGACAATGGCTTTTCAGCCATCAAAAATATTTCAAATGCTTAAAATAGAGAGTGGCAGCATTAAGAACTGAAGAAATGTTCGTGCATATCAATAGCAATTCAGATATAAAGTTTTACCCAAAAAAATTATACTATAGTAAGGAGAACTGAAGGACTGGGGTCGCCAGGGCTGCACCTTTGACCCCGCCACCGGCGACTGCAGCGGTAATCTCTCCTGCAATGGCCTCGGCTTTTCTCCCCTGGCCACCCTCGGCCAGGGCCAGACCCAGGACTTCTACGACGTCAGCCTCGTGGACGGCTACAACCTCGGCATCTCCATGACGCCGTTCCGAGGGAAAGGATTCGGCAGCGGCGAGGTGCGGGAGCGATCTGAACGCGTTGTGTCCGGCGGGGCTAGCGGTGGGGCAGGAGGGGCAAGGGAGGAGGGTGGTGGGGTGCAAGAGCTCGTGTTCGGCGAGCGGGTCGCCGGGTACTGCGGCACGGGGAGATACCTCGGAATGCGGCTGTTCGAGACGCGGAACTAACTCCTACGCCTACCCTGCCAGTTCTTTGTAAATAAAAGCTGGTAGCTGTCTTCCATCAAAAAGAAAAATTTAAAATAGAATTAGCAATTATGGCTTTCCACATGAGGATCCCAGTGCCTCCGTATTGCCTGCACCAGAACCTTTAGAAAATACCTATTTCGCAGGAGCTCTTTTTCTAAATAATATAAAAAAAAAATTATTTATAAAAATAATTTAAAATTTAATTTTTTTATTAAAATAATATAAAAGAAGAAAACATCATTTTAAATGATGTTTTTTCTCCTTTCACGATCATCCTTTTTTTCCACGATAACATCGTCTCAAAAAAAAAAAAAATATTATTTAAAATGATATTTTTAAAAACATCATTTTAAATGGTGTTTTTATAAACGCCATTTTGACTGGTGTTTTTAAAAAAGCCATTCAAAATGGTGCTTTCTATTTTTTCAATAAATAAAAAAAATCAAAAAAATCAAAAAAAATAAAAAAAAATAATTTTTAAAATTTTAAATTAATAAATAAATTAAAATTTTAATTTTGATTAAAATTTAAAATATAAAAATTTAAATTTTTAATTCAAATAAAAAAATAATTTTAGATATTTTTTTTCAATTTTTTTTAAAAAAAATGTCTAAAAAAATCATAAGAAATTAAAAAATTAAAAATATCATAGAAAAAGAAAAAAAAGAGAAAGAAATATGAAAGAAATAAAAATTTTAAATTTAATTGAAAAACATCATTTCAAATGCTTATCAAAAAAATTTTAAAAATTTAAAATTTAAAAAATAAAAAATATCATTAAAAAATAAAAATTTTTAAAAAATTGAAAAGAAATAAAAATTATAATTTAAAATTTAAAAAAATAAAATTTTTAAGATTAATTGAAATAAAAATAATATTTCAAATTACTTTCTCAAATTAAAATTAATTTATTTAAAAAATATTCAAAAAAATAAAAAAAAATAGCCTAAAAAATTTCATAAAAACAGAAAGAAACGTAAAAAAATAGAAAAATTATATAATTATAAATTTGACTTAAAAAAAAATAATTTGAATTAAATTTTGATAAAAAAATAAATGCATAAAAAAGTAAAAAAATGAGGAAAAATGTGGAAAAAAATTTATAAATTGAAATTTAAAAAAAATAAAAATTTTAACTTTAATTCAAATAAAAAATATCATTTCAAATTACGTTGTCCATTTCAAATTATTTTTTAAAAAAATTATCTCAAAAAAAAAAAATATTGTAAAAAAATAAAAAATACCCTAAAAATAAAAAAAGGAAAAAAATAGAATTGAAAAAAAAATAGAAATTGTAATTCTAATTGAAAAACAAAATTTTTAATTTTTAATTTTAAAAAATAAAAATTATAATTATAATTGAATTAAAAAATATCATGTTAAATAATTAAATTAATTTAAATATAATTATTTAAAAAATATTTTAAATAAAAGAAAAGAATACGTAATAGAATGCTAAAAAGATAAAAATGGAAGAAAGCTGAAATTATAATTTCAAATGATAAAAATTTTAAAATAAATTTAAAAAAAAATATCATAAAAAAATAAATAAATAAATAGTAATAAAATTAAAAAAATATAATTATAAATTAAAAAATTTTAATTTTAATTTAAATTAAAAATTATCATTTAAATTATTATTCTTATTATTTAATTAAATTTATTCATTAAAAAATTATTAAAAAATAATTAAAGAAATTAAAAAAAATTAAAAAAACTAAAAAAAAGAGAAAACGCCAAAGAGAATGGCGTTTTCTCCTCCCCCAACCCCTTCTTCTCTCCTTCTCCCTTCTCCCTCTTCTTCGGCATCTCTCCGACGGCACGGCAGCACGGCGGCGATCTCTCAGCGGCGGTAAGCTCTTCCCGCCTCTCTCTTTCTCTTCCTCTCTCTCTCCCTCTTCCCCTCTCTCTCTTTTCCCATTTCTCTCATGCCGGCGGCGGGCCGCGCGCCCCGGCAGCGGGCCCCGGCCCCCTCCTTTCCCTCTTCCTCTCTCTCTCCCTTTTCCTTAGCCGCCGGCCACAGACGGCCGGCGGCGGGCCGCACGCCCCGACGGCGGGCCCCGGCCCTCTCCTCTCCCTCTTCCTCTCTCTCTCTCTTCCTCTCTCTCCCTTTTCCTTGGTCGTAGGCCACAGACGGCCGGCGGCGGGCTGCGCGCCCCTGCGGCGGGCCCCACGTCCCGTTGGCGGGCCCCGGCCCCGTCCTCTCCCTCTTCCTCTCTCTCTCTCCCTTTTCCTTTGACGTCGGCCACAGACGGTCGGCGGTGGGCCGCGCGCCCCGACGGCGGGCCGCGCGCCCCGACGATGGGCCCCGGCCCCCTCCTCTCTCTCTCTTTCTCTCTCTCTCTCTTCCTCTCTCTCTCCCTTCTCCTTGGCCGCCGACCACAGACGATCGACGGCGGGCCCCGCATCCCGACGGTGGGCCCCGGCCCCCTCCTCTCCCTCTTCCTCTCTCTCTCTCTTACTCTCTCTCTCTCTTTTCCTTGGCCGCCGGCCACAGACGGCCGGCGGCGGGCCCCGCGTCCCGACGGTGGGCCCCGACCCCCTCCTCTCTCTCTTCCTCTCTCTCTCTTCCTCTCTCTCTCCCTTCTCCTTGGCCACCGGGGACACACATATTTCATCTTCCATTTGGTGAGGCGACCATCACTTTACAGGATGTCAGCATCCTTACTGGACTACCAGTTGATGGAGATCCAGTTACCGGAGTTGATCCCACGCTTACCATTCTGGAGTGGCAGGCTTTGTGCTTGCGATTGCTAGGGTTTGAGCCCGACACACATTTTTTCGATCATTCACGACTCAGGATTGAGTGTTTGGATGATCGTTATCGACATTTTCATATTGCGGATGATGCACCAGAGGAGATGGTGCAGCAGTATGTTAGGGGTCAGGTGCTGCAGTTGTTAGGTGGTGTCCTGTTATCCGATACTTCATCGAATAAGATAAAGTTGATGTTTTTGCCATTATTAGAGGATTTAGACTTCGCTCGTCGACTCAGTTGGGGCAGTGCAGTACTAGCTTGCCTATACAGAGCTATGTGTCAGGATTCTTATGCTGATCAGAGCGAGATTGGTGGTTATCTTGTATTATTACGGGTATGTGAATTAAAAATTTTTATTTTTAATATTTAATTATATTTTATATTGAATATATCATTTATTTAATTTTTAAAATTTGCAGATTTGGGTATGGGAGCGTATGCCAACTATCAGTCCATTACGACGATGATTGCTCGAGATGCCATCAGAGCAGCAGGATCCTGATGTTCCATTCAGATTAGACGGACCATTGGGATACAGGTATCGAAATATTTTTTTTTATTTCAAATTTACTATTTTAAATTTATTTAATATTAATACATTGTGAAACAGATGGAACGTTGCATTCAACGTTCATCATGTATCGACGAGAGTGGCACGGGTTTATAGGTACCAGTTGGATACATTAGTTGATACATCTAGACGGGTAAATTTTAAATTTTTTACAAATATCATTTTACAGTATTCATAATCTATTAAAATTTTAGCTTACTAATTTTTTTTATTTTAACTATATCAATTTTTGTGGGAGCCATATACAAATGGGATATTGGCTATACTGCCGTAGATGTGTACAGTTAGACACAACATATGGACTGCTAGGGTGCCACTTATTTGTTTTGATGTGGTAGAGTGGCATCTTCCCGATCGTGTCCTGCGGCAGTTTGGTCAGACTCAGGACATCCCAGAGCAGTTTGATACCAGCCAGGGACTTCATCGTATTGATCGATGAGGGAGAGCTCGTATTGACTGACGTATCAGACATGCAGAGTACATCGATATTTGGGATGCACGTCGAGATCACATTGTTCATGGTGATCCTATTTTAAAAGGCCGTTCATATACTGATGACTACATTGCTTGGTTTTTTAGCATTACGGTGCGAGTCATTGGACAGTTTCAGTATGCAGTTTCTGGATACGAGGACGAGAGTTCTACTGTGCATCTTTAGGTAAGATTACGAAAATTACTTTATGTTATTTGTGTTATATTTTTATTTTATATTTTATACTATACTGACTGTTTTATTTTTATTTTGTAGACTGATTCTATGTCGGATCTCGTGTTGGACGCTCGTCGTGCTTTATCTACGACTGATGAGGATGAGCAAATTTGGATACTGCGGAAGATAGAGAGAACAAGTTCTGGAATATTGGTGGCGATTGGTATTGATCCATATACCTGTGCGCCTTGGTATGGAGCAACTCCAGCGCCAGATATGAGTTATACGCCGTCACCATATGTTTCACATATACCATCACCGCATATTTCGCAGATGTCATCATTCGATGCTGCCCAGATGCCACCGCCTTTTGATCCATAGATGGCAGCACCTTCTTCTTCCTACATCCCCCAGATGATATCACCGGGTATCAGTTGGCCACATGAGTATGATACTTTCTTTTCAGGTCCATCCGTGTATCCAGATGAGAGAGTTAAACGGGTCTCTCAGTCCGTAGATGATCCGACAGCATCAGTTATTCCTGAGCAGCATGATCAGCAGATCTCCTCCATTGATATATAAGAGGAGCCATCACAGCAGGAGCAGCCGGCGAGGACCTTCTTGAGAAGGTCCAAGCGACCACGGGCACCGCGACGTCCTTGTGGGACTTAATCTTTGTTATATTTGTATTTAGTATTTTTTACATTTTTATAGTACTATTTTTTTGTATGTTTAACATTTTTATTCTATTTAATAATATTAAATATTGATTTCATTTTATATTATTTAATTTTAAGTGATCGGATATTATGATTTGTGCATATGGATACACATACTCGAACGTGTCTCAGAATATTAGAAGAGAAAAAGTTATGCTGAAAGGACTATAAAAATTATAACGTAAATAATAATATATCGAATGTTGCTCTTTGAATTGATTTTGATGGTTACAAAGCATTTGAGGAGATTACTAATGATTTTGACTTGAAAAAAGATTTATTGTATTTCAGGGGTAAAATCATAATTTTATCAGATCTGATTCGGAAGTCTCAAGAGTAAGAACAAAAGATGTGTAATCTATTGGAGGTAATTTCAATATTTTTGGATGTGTATTTTGTAAGAAAAATAGGTTTATATTTTTGAGTCGACCTCATGAATCGACTCATGACTAAAAAGGCTAAACGGCACGCAAAATTTTTGACTGCCACACTCTGTGAGTCGACCCCTTGGCTTTCTTTCTGGTAATTTTTATTTTTTAAATTTATTTTTTTTGATATTTTTTTTAAAAAATTTAATTTTAAATGAGAAAAGTAAGTTGAAATGATTTTTTTTATTTTATTTAAAATTAGATTTTTTTTAATTCAAAATTATTCTTTATATTTTTTTACCGACCTTCTGACGTCGGTGGCCAACGAAAAAGAGGGAGAGAGAGAGGAGGCAGCTCACCGCCGTGCCGCCGGAGAGACGCCGGAGAAGAGAGAAGAGGGAGAAGGGAGAAGGGAGAAGGAGAGAAGAAGGGGGAAAGGAGAAAATGCCATTCCCTTCGACGTTTTTTTTTCTCTTTTTATTTTTTTTAATTTTTTAAATTTTTTTCATAATTTATTTAATTATTATTTTTTTATTTTTTAATAAATAAATTTAATTAAAATTTATTTATTAAATTTTTTAATGAGGATAGTAATTTGAATGATATTTTTTAATTTAAATTAAAGTTAAATTTTTTTTAATTTATAATTATAATTTCTATTTTATTACCATTTTTTCTCTTTTATTTACTTCTTTTATGATATTTTTTTAAAATTTAATTTATAATTTTTATAATTTAAAATTATAATTTTAGTTTTCTTCCATTTTTATCTTTTTGACATTCTATTACGTATTTTTTTTATTTAAAATATTTTTAAAAAAAATTATATTTAAATTAATTTAGTTATTTAAAATTTTATTTTTTATTTCAATTTCAATTATAATTTTTATTTCTTAAAATTAAAAATTAAAAATTTTATTTTTCAATTAGAATTATAATTTCTATTTTTTTTCAATTCTGTTTTTTCCTTTTTTTCTTTTTTAGGGTATTTTTTATTTTTTTACAATATTTTTTTTCTTTTCTTGAGATATTTTTTTAAAAAATATTTTGAAATGGACAACGTAATTTGAAATTATATTTTTTATTTGAATTAAAGTTAAAATTCTTATTTTTTTAAAAATTTAATTTACAAATTTCTTTTTTTCACATTTTTTCCTCATTTTTTCATTTTTTTATGCATTTATTTTTTTATCAAATTTTACTTCAAATTAAAATTTTAATTTTTTTATTCAAATTTTCAATTATATTATTTTTTTTATTTTTTTCATTTCTTTTTATTTTTATGAAATTTTTTTAGGCTATTTTTTATTTATTTTGAATATTTTTTAAATAAATTAATTTTAATTTGAGAAAGTAATTTGAAATGATATTTTTATTTTAATTAATTTTAAAAAAATTATTTCTTTTAAATTTCAAATTATAATTCTTATTTTTCTCGATTTTTTTAAATTTTTGATTTTTTAATGGCACTTCTTTTTTTTAAGAATTTTTTTAGACATTTTTTTAAAAAAAATTAAAAAAAAAATCTAAAATTATTTTTTTATTTGAATTACAAATTCAAATTTTTATATTTTAAATTTCAATCAAAATTAAAATTTTAATTTATTTATTAATTTAAAATTTTAAAAATTATTTTTTTCCATTCTTTCTCGATTTTTTTTATTTATTTATAAAAAAATAGAAAACGCCATTTTGAATGGCGTTTTTAAAAACGCCCGTTTCTTTTTTTTTTTTTTTTTTTTTTAGACGATGCCATCGTGAAAAAAAAGGGATGACATGGAAGGGGAAAAAACGTCATTCAAAATGGCGTTTTCCCCTCTTGCATTATTTTGGTAAAAAAAATTAGATTTTAAATTATTTTTGTAAATAATTTTTTTTTATATTATTAAAAAAAAGCTCTATTTCCTAGCTAAAGATCTTGATTGACATTTTTGAACGTGATCTCATTCTTCCCATCAACGTATCACAAGCACTACTTTCTTTGATGTTTTTTGAGAAGCACTGGTGGGCTTTCTGTTCTTGCCAGCGCTACTGGGTATCAACCGATTATTGTCAGCTTGTGAAACCCTTTGTGCACCGTGGGCGGGTGGTGCAGAACCACACGCATCACCTACAGCGGTTGACTCACATACAGGGTCGAAAAAAAAAAAAATTTTTTTACACATCCCGCTTCATGGATGAGCTAATCATCACAGATAGTGCACATGTTCTGCACCACCTGCAGTGCACAAAGAATTTTACTTGTCAGCTTTTGTAATCTTTAGATCTGAAATTGGATCAGATCATATCCCGATCCGATGTCAGTCCAAAATAATTTTTTGCATTTTAGTGCATGACTTGAATGCATTACATGTTATTCTACGGGATGATTCTGCTACTGCAGTCTCTTGGATAGGCATCTTTCTTTCCTTCAAGATTTATGGAGTTGGAAAATTTCTTGTCAGTATTTTCAAATCTTGCATACTTTTTATGAGACAAATCAAGTAGTTGATGTTATGGTCAATAGAGCCACGAGCGGAGATTTTAAATGGCATTCTAATGATGTGGTTGACTTACAATGTTTATATCTTTTAAATGCAAATAGCTGAAACATACATTATTTTCATTACTAATATATACCCGTAGGGCATTGGTCTACCTTGGCTATCCTCAAACTTCGGAGGACAGAAGATTTGCACGTATTTCTGGTTTATTGCTTTATCATGTTTGTCATTCTTTTTTGATAAAAAACTCGTTCGTCATTCTTAAGTTTGGCTTATTGTCTACAGCAACACGGTATATATGGGCTTCCTAGGTACCTGGGTTTTGGCTGTCCCTCGATCTGGGGTCTGACAGCTTGCAACGTGGTTTCTCAAACTACATCAGCTTTCCTTTATTTTTGGAGACATATATTAACTACTCCATTACCTCCGCCTCCCTTCCATTCCCCTACTTCGAATGCTGACTTCTTTTCATCAACTATTTTGTCCGCCATCCCCTTCCCATATTTGTTTCTTCGGTCCATGCCTACTCATGCTTGCTCGGTTTTACATTCTCTCTTTCTGTTGGACGCCACCTGCATCACTCACTCATACAGTTCTCTTCGTCAGATTCTCAGATAATGGTGGCGTCTCCTTGTCAGGCCCCCGAACCCTGGAGGCCTGGAACACAAAATAGGACTTAAACGTTAAGCCTTATATATTTTAGGCTAATTGACTAAATCATTTAGCATTAATTAATTAGGATCGGACTAACTCCGGCCCGATAATTGGGCTAAATCATTTTGAGTAGAAAACTGGGCTTGGATCAGATATTCGGACTACTGATCGAACTGAAATTTGGATTTGAACCTGGACCAGATCCGAAACGGATTAAAGATATATCCGAGTCCGAGTTGAAAGACAAACGGGATTTATATTTAAGTCCAAGTCCATTCTAATTTTTTTGGGCCTAGTTCGAAGTCCAACCCGAAGTCGACCAAGCTTAATGGACCTCAGGGCAGTCTAAGCCCAGTTCCAACCCTAGTAATCTCTAATTGAAGGTTATGCTGATTGGATTGGTTTATTTAATGGATGGATTGGTGGCTAACATTTTCTCGCAAAATTTACATTATTCCACCTTTGACATCAGCGAACTTAAAAGAAGAAGGAATTATTGATTAGAATAGCTTTACTATATGTACCTTAGATCATTCAATAAAAAATTAATATATCAAAACAAATAAAATTTTGTATTCAAAACAATAAAAAATATCAGCTAGCTAGCTGACCATGGTTAGCACTATATGCTTTTCTATTCAAAAATTTTAATAAAACTTGAATAAGAAATTTTTTTTAATAATAGATAATTTGTTGACTTTTTATTAGATGACATAAGGTATATATATGGTAAAATGATTCTATCCAATAATTTCTGCTCAACAGAAACTAGTTAGATATTTGATTTGTTGGTCCAAATCCATGTAATTCATCCCAACGTGTTAAGCTAAAGCAGAAATTATATTCTCGCGCAGGTTCCAGTGGGCCTTATTCAACAAGCACTCATCTCAATGGTTAGTCTACAAAAACGATCTTTTAGGATTGGCATGATGCATCATGTGATGGTGCACGTGGTGTAGGATTTGATTTGTGCAGACTAGCTCACCATTTAAGGCGATTGGTTGAGTCAAATTAAATCCATGGCCTGTGGGGCAATTCGAAAGCCATCAAACAAATTACAGTATTCTGGTATGTTCGGTTCGGCTTTGCAATTTCCAATTGGGATATTGAGGTTGCCATGTTCTGGATCCATTAAATTATTTAATTTGGTTGACTCCAAATCGATTACGTTCTCATATTTTCATAAGAGGAGCCAACATCGAGAGGTGAATTTAACAAAAGATGGCTAGGAACCCAAGAAATGCACGCCAAACCAAATGGAGCTCTTTCCTCTCCCTTTGCCTTTTTTTTGGCCATTTATTCAAAAGAGAGCGTAGAGGTGCGTCCGCGTGAGGTATTAATGGGAGGAATGGCGCGTTGTCTTCTACTTCAAAAGGATGACCCCGCAATTATTATGGCATGGCGCAATCGTTCCTTTCGAGAGAGTCAATAAATTTAAGACATTCTCCTGGAAAAAAAAACATTTCGGATAAAAATTTTAAGAGTTAGCCTAAGGAAAAAAGTTAATCAATTTACCATGTCCCTCTCTAAGTAACCCATCCTATGCTCATAAACCCATGCATCATGTTTGGTCTTATTTGGGCCTCTATTCTTAGAAATTGTTGCACCTCAATTCGCTTAGATGCTACTCCCAATGGCTCTATGAGGACAAAAAGCTCATACACCAACATATAAGGAGTAAATAATAATTAGTACACCCACTTTTAGCCGCACAATACCCACACCTCTTTTCCATGATGGTTACTTAAGTGGGCCCATGTGTTCATGAAAGAGTGTAAAGTTTAATAATTACAAAATCTTCCACCATTAAGAAAGGCTTTGATTCCTAAAATCCGAGAAAATTTTCCTTTAAAAAATATTCTATAGAATACATAAATCTAAGATAGAAAGGGACCGACATTTAGTAATGTTGTTGTTGTGTCACGTGTGTTGGAGAATAGGACCCAAACCAAGCCATCTTGCTTGAAAAAGAGGAAGTTATTTCTAGTAATAACTTGACCCAAACCAAGCCATGTTGCTTGAAAAAGAGGAAGTTATTTCTAGTGATAACTTCCTTCGGATGGTGGTTATCGACTCTCTCTTATAACTTGTGGATTTCCTGCACTTTCCTATGTCTTGATAATCTGTTTTAGAAAGTTAATTCCTATGTCTTGATAATCTGAGAATGTCTTTTTTCATCAACAGCACCTCTCTTCTCTTCAAGGAGTTTATCATCAATTTACTCTTTTCTACCTAAATTATTCTTAAATTTAACTGAGAAAACTATCTTTTCTAGCTCCTTTTCCTTCTCTATTTTCTTTGATTTTTACTTAAGAACTAGAACAATAGAACAATAAAAATCGGTGGAAGCAATAAATAACCTTAGAAATAAAATTTTTAAGGAATTACTTTGCTAGGGTGTCAACCCTATAAATTGGCCAGCAAATAACTTGATTTTCTACCCCTTTACTTATATAAAATAGCTGCTGAATCATCCTCTTGAAAATACTTTTTAAATCCCCTAGATAAGGCTTTTCTACTGAATCCCGCCGCTTAACTTCTTTCCGTAGCTTAGTCGACTCATCTGAGACTGAGTCGGCTCGATCTAAAATTTAGTCGACTCAGCATAAAACTTAGTCGATTCACTTATGTGCCACCTCAGTTTTTTCAAAAATTTTAGCTTTCTACCTGGCACGGCTACCCTGAGATTTAGTCGGCTCAACCCCTAACTAAGTCAGCTAAGTAGCAGAAATTGCTAATTATTATGAATGTTCGTCACAAAATTTGTCATACATATATTACCTAAAATGTTTCTCTAAATATCGACTCACTCTAGAATTAATAACCATCAAAATTTACCTTCCATATCACTATCATCATTTTAATTCCTCCAATCATTTTTCTTCTTAATTCACAACTAGATTTAGGCTTTGTTACTACTAACCAACTAACATTTAAATATAACATGACTAATATGCTATGCCACGTGCCATAATGATGCTAGCTATGAATACAATTTTTCTTGGCTCCACATTTGCGATTTGGGGTGTTACACACATCATGCCTTTTTCGAATAATATTTTTATCTTAGCTTAAAAATTCATTTAGATTGACTTAAAAGTTAAATATAATAAAAAAAAAGAACCATCTAAATGATCAAATACTCCATAATTAAGTGATATGACCAAATCATAACTAAATCAATAAAATCACTTGAAAATATAGAAAAGAAAATCATTTGATTAACTTACTCCGATAATAAATAATATAATAAAATAAATTTTAATAAAATAAAAGATAAAAATCTTATAATTTTTATTTTATTAATAAACTAATATGGAGTAAGATGTAATAAATATTTCTTAAAGATATCTACTCAATAGATGGATCCGAAACTATAAAATCATTCATAAAAAATAGACAATTATAACTGATTTTTTTTCTAAAAAAATATATCTATATCATAAATATTATTTTTATTATTGAAAAGTCCATTAAGATAGTAAGAAAATATATAATTATTAAATTAAATTTGTACTAATAATTTTTTTCATTATTTAATTATCTTCAAGCTATCTAATCTTAAAATGAAATAAACATTAAGACAATAATAAATTTTAAACTACCAAATAATAGTAAAAAATAATCTTTTAAAAATAATAAATTTTAATAAATTTTATTGAGATAGAAAAAATATTATCTTATCTGCTCCAAGCCTCTCGATCAATTGAGATGGATCTAAAATTCTCTATTCTCTATTCATCAGAAAAAAATGAAGCTGCTGCAGCTCGATATGTTGCTCACTGGTGATGACGCATGTGGCAACTCCATTCTCTGATTTATCCTATGAATTCTAAAATAATAAGTGATACACTAACAGAAAAAAACTTTCGATCAGTGACCTACTTATATAGCTTAAAATCAAAAAAGCATTCTGAAATTTTCTACATAATTTACGAATTCTAAGATAATGTATATGTAGTAAACTAAGAAAATTTCTATGCAACACTTATTTGCAAATGTAGCTTAAAATCAAAAAAACTTTTTTGAACTCTAGTTTGCCAAATGCTTCCATCTGGGGGCTTGCCATTTGTCTTTGAGACATCTTGCAATCTAATGGGCATGTAGTAGAATCATCTATAAAAAAAATCAAACATAAAACTATGTTCACCAAATCTTTCAATCAAAAGATGGGTCCTTGAAACCAATTGGTAAGGAACCCACGCTATGCAGTGGACTCTATTTAAATAATGATAAACAAATAATCAAATATAGTAATATTAAAAAATTAATATTTTTTAGAATATATAATTATTTTTTAAAAAAAATTATTTTAATCTTATTTCTATTCTTTAGAAATATATAATCATTCAATACAAAATAGTTGGTACCTAACAGTAGCACAACAAACAATTACATATATCATATTATAAAACATTAAGTATCATCCCCATCTAGTACTCCATCTTTGATTTTAAAGTTCTACTTTAAATTAGCATCAAGACAATAATAAATTTTTTAAACTATCAAATACAGTAAAAAATAATCCATAATGAATAACGTATTATAATAAATTTCATTAAGAAAGAGAGAGAGAGTTACTTCAGTTGCTCCAAGCCTCCCACTCAATTGAGATGGATCTAAACTTTTCTATTCAGCCACTTCGAACCTCCCACCTAATTGAGACTCCTGTGAATAGAAAAAGTAAAGAAAAAAATCAGAAAAAAAAATATACGAAAAATCCATGAAAACAAGGGAAAGATGGAAAACTTAAAAGGCAAGAATTTTTCCTACATAGATTTAAAATTTATTTTTTTATAAAACAAAAGCTATAAAAATAGTAATATATTCATAAAATATAATTAAAAAATTAGTAATAAAAAATAAAATGAAATTCACAATCTCACTTTCTAAGTACGATCGATAACTTTATTATTTTATATTGAATCTCAAGTTTGTATATTGAAGTAAGCAATCCTAGCTTTTTGATAATTTGTCACAAGAGGTGGCGGTAAGGAAAGCAGGGAATGGCTCAGGAAGGATTCGAAAAGGATAGGTCTAAGATTTTTCTTCTTTCTTTATTTATTCTCTTATTAGTTTTCTGAGTTTTATGATATCATTTGAGAGCATTTTGGAAGGATTGTTGCTGCGAATACAATAGCCTTTCACTCCCTTTTATTTATTTTTAGTTAGACTGTATTTAGAAAATAATTAAAGTGCATGAGAGAATGTGTTTGAGAGAGCCCCTCATCAGTTTAGTGGTCTAAAAACATCATCTGAGGGGGTTTTGAAAGGATTGCTGCTGCGCTTGCAGCAGCCCTCCACTTTAATTTATAGATTGTTTAATGGATATGAAATCTTAAATGGATTAGGAAGATTTTGCTGAAAAATATTTGAAAAATTTTGCGTCTGATTTTTTTTCTCATCAGGTTCATAGAAGGTTGCTATTTGTAAGATTACAGCCTTCCAGTCCTAGAGAAAACCATCATTTGAGAAATGATTTACAGTCTTATTTGATCTTTAGGAAATATTGATGCAACAAGAAAATAAATGAAAGATAGAGAAAAAAAAAAGAAAAAAAATCAGTTCACCATTTTGATAGATTTCGAATAAAAAAAAAATTCAGTACTTATCTTTCCTCGATTCCTTACCTGCCGAATACTCAGAACACCACCATTCTCAATTCTTTGTATCTTTTAGAAAACTAACTAAAGAACAAAAAAATAACAATCAGAAAAAATTATAAAAAAATATTTAAAAAAAATATTGTCAAACTCACCTTTCTTCTTTAGTTCAGTCTCAAAAGTGATGGACATAGTCCCTACACGTTTTGTAGTAATACACTATTTTCCAACCAAGACACAAATACTTGATTTGAACAAATAGCATCATGAACTGGATACTGATCTATTAATTGCCTGTCATCCTATTCATTAGCTTGGGCCCTATAAGGAATTATTTTTTTGCTGCTCTAAATTATTGTTTATGTCAACCAACATTTGGCATTCAGAAAGGGCTTATCGATCAAATAGTTTTGTTTGTTCTGAAGCAGATATTTATGATGTTCTCACCTCGTTGTTAAATGAACAGGTATAATTTTTTATGAATGCAAGCATCCATCTCAAAAACTAACAGAAAAGAAGCAGCATCTCAATAGAAGCTATATCTACGCAAAAATGGTGCATATGTAAAAAGGAATACCATATTATTAAAATTAGTGAAATATATGAACATTCCATTAAGTGAAATATATTATGGAAAGAAAAATATCATAATATAGAAATCAGCGATCAGGTCAGATCTTAGAGAGCAAGAAATCCTCATGATTCAACATATACTCATGCAAATCAGCATCATGTAATAGCAAATCTTAGCATTCCTCAAATAAAAAGAAAAATGATCAACCACACTGTTATACATTATGCCCTTCTCATTGCAACCCTGACTGGTAATAGCCCAAGAAGAAATATCCCAATAAAAAAAATACATCGAAAAAAAACAAAAGGGTAAAGATAGCCTCCCCATCAAAGCCTTTGTGTTAAGGCTAACAACTAAGAAATGAAGGTTATTCTTAAAATAGAAAAGATTGACGAATAATTACATTTAGCACTATAATAAAGAAATAGTTTTTAAGCAAAATAGAGTTCACTAATTTCGTATAGAAAAAGATCAATATCAAGAAAGAAAAGTAAAGAGAGAAATAAATATTGAGAGACCCACAAATTTACCTATCTCTACTCTGAGGCTATTGATCCCAAAGATAAGAATGTTGGAGGTGAAAAGCTGGCGCATCATCTCCCTCTCATAGACAATGAGCTGCCTGCTGTGGAGATCTTCATCGATCATAATAATAAAATAATAATATTTTTTTAATATTTTTTTAAAAAAATATTTTCATCTCTTATCCCTCCCCTAGTTTTATTTTTTAAACTATTATTTTTTCTAATTTTCTAAAATACTACTTTATTATTATTTAAAAATAATATTTTAAATTATTATTAATAATAAAATAATAATATTTTTTTCATTCCCTCTCCAAATATTTTTTTTTCTTTCTTTCTTTTTTCTCCTTCCTTTTCCTTCCTCCTGCCACCTCCCCCCACCCCTCACCCCCGCCGCGTAAGGCCCAGGTAGCGGCCGTCCATGCCGCCCCTATCATGGCCCCACTCCACCGCGTGACCACCAAAACCCCTTCCCTCCCCTAACTCCGGCACCACCAATCCCCCTCACATCCCCTCTTTGGCCCCGAGCGCCTCCTGCGCATCCCGCACCCTCTATGACTGTCTCCCGTATCCTTCGTGCGATCCTAACCTAACCCCAACCCTAACCTTAACCCTTTCAAAACCTCCCTCGGATCTTCTTTCCTATATTTTCTCTCTGCTGTACTCCCTTCTCTGCCCTCTCTCTTCCCCATGTTCCCCTCTCCTTCTCTTCTGTGTGTGTTGTGTGTTGAATGGGTGGAAAAATAGAAAAGAAAGTGAAAAGAAAAAAATGCACATGAGGGAGGTTGGAGGGGAAGGCCAACACAGGCGACCAAAGTTTTGTGTTGGGTATTTTTTTCTTTTTTTTCTTTCCATTTTTTTTTGTTTTCACATATCTAGATGATCACAGGGAAGCTTGGATGATCACTGAACGACTTTCTCGTAGAGGAGAAAGGGAAGGCATTGGGGGAGAGGGTGAGGATGAGGAGGAGGATGGAGGAGAAGGCCAGGATAGAACGGAAAGTGAAGGAGGGAACGGCTGATAGCGGCACTGAAGGAGGAAGGGGAGAGGAGGAGGTAGAGGAACGGAAGGGAGAGGAGAAGGAGAAGGCGGAGACGGAGGTAGAGGTGGTGAGAAGAGCGGAGAAAAGAGGGTTCAAGAGGACTTGGAAAGGTTCCAAAGGGAGTCCACAGTGCATCGAACAAAAAAGAAAAGAACAACATTGGAGGAAATTTAGAGCTCGATACATGGCACACTGGGAGAGCTCAGGGCTCTCCTTTCATATATAGTATAGATATATTTATATATATATTAAATTAGATTAATGAATGATGAATCATTGATTATATATGTGAGCTTGGGTTCTCTGCTGTACACCGCACGGTGCGATGCATAGCGTACCGTCCATCGCGTGATGGACAGCCGTGCGCAGATGCATGCCCGTTGTATGTGATCGGATGCGGCCGTCCATCGCACGATGGACAGGGTGCACTGTGCCCCGCACGGTGTGGTGCATAGCAGAGAATCCGTGTGGTTATATATATACATACGCTCCTTTCTAGTGATCCACGAACTGTGTGACATATCCAGTATCATGGAGCATACTTGTCAATATATTTATCAATTCCCTTAATAATAATTAAACCCAATTTTTTTCCTTGCCTTCTTGCTCTCTTTCGCTTCTTATTCCTTTTTGCCTTTTGCTGCTTGTTATCAACCCCCTTCGCTCCCTCTCCCTCTCCCTCTCCCTCTCCCCTTTGCCTTCGGTGGAAGAAAGCGAGCGACCTTGGTTGAAAAAAATTTCTTAATAATAGTTAAACACAATTTCTTTCCTCACCTCCCTCTCTCTCTTCTTGCTCCGTGTCACTTTTTATTTTTTTCATCTTTTCTCTTTTGCTGCTCATTTTCAACCACACCCCCCCCCCCCCCCCAACCTCTCTCTCTCTCTCTCTCACCTCTGCCTTTGGTGGAAAAAAGCGAGCGACCTTGGTAGAAAAAAAAATCAAACGTAAAAAGTTATTTAGTTGTAAACCTTTCTTATTCTCTCTCTAGAGGAAGAGGTGAGGAGAAGAAGATATCGTTGGCGGCGAAGCGATTCGTCATTAAAAGAGGAGAGAAGTAGCTAATCCAACAACATCTGATGTACTATATTCCCCAACACTGCTGGACGGAGAAGCTCCAGTTCCCATCAAAGGACGCTCTACCACCCACCTCCTTATTGTTTTTCCATGATGCCAAGATCGCTTCGTCGCTCCACCCCACCAATACCCTCCGCGTAAGGCCGCGGCCCACACCACTGTCCGAAGCCCTGATCTTATCATTGACATCGTGGCGGAGAAGCTTCACTTGGACCGGACGACCTTGGAGCAGCCGAATAGGAAGGCTTAGACGATGGCTAGGATGTTGTGATCGCACTTCGGAATAGAAAAGCTTAAGCCACGAAGAACTCATGGAAGCTTCCGCGTGCCAATCTCTCTATCTCTATGCGCACTCTCAAATCATCAACGGTCACTGTCTCACCCCGACATCTTTTTCGACAACGACGATCATAAGGACTGATCGATGAATGACGGTCGCCACTCCACATGCGCTCTCAAATAAAGGAGCTTAGGTGATGCCGATGCCACACGGCTCCCTCCCCTTTATCCCAAAAGCCCATGTGTCAAATAAGCTACTAATGAAAACAAATGTCCGGAGATATCGCATTATTGAAACTTAAATGTGTTCAGCTGCATATTTAAACTTGATTGATCGTAGAAAAATAATTTATAAATTATAGCCCATATAACAAATAAACCACTACTTTAATCTGTTAAATATCTAAATTGACCTCAACTGGGACTTTGTCCTCCTTTTTTTTTTTTTTTTTTTTTGAAACATTTGGCTGCGCCTCTTCCTGAACATTTCGGGCCTGTCCTTCAAACCTAGTCTAACTGAACCGGTCATTTAAATGAACATAACTAGACAGTACAGCAGTTAAACCAATCTAACATTGTAGCCATGAGTGGAAGAAACAGAAGCATTATATGATGATTCTCAGTATAATATACAGCTCAAGGCAAAACATTGAAAAAATATGCCTCCAAAGAAAGGGGAGGGAAAAAGCAATATTAGCCTTCACAATTTAACCTCCAAAATTCAGTTGCATCTCAGTTTGATTGATGAAATGCTTATTGCTTCAAACAAAATTGAACGAGTATGACTCATGCTCAACTTGTGATGGCATGTCATTTGCTCTCAATCAGGATATTTCTTCTAAACTACTCAACAATGTGAAAGGCAGCATCGACTGCATCAACGCCAGTCCCTTGGGGGCTTCACAGAAGAGAGGCTAGACTTTTTTTAGGTAAACAAAACCCCTCTCATAAGTCCATGTGTCTCCGATGCAAAACATACTTGACAACTTCATAAAAGGAAACAACAATACCTACGGAAGGTCCAGCACGCCCAACTCGTGGACCTACACCTGTAAACAGACCCTTCAACCCTCCATCCCTGCAAGGATTTAGGTGTATTATATAAGTTGACAAAAGAAAAGTATCTGACATGGGAAATTACAGTTCCCTATCTATACTCTTTAACATTCATAACCTACAACAATCCTACAATCTCAAAAGAATAACCTAATTGGCATGCTTATCTTGATACTGCTCGTTGGCATGCTGCATTCAAATGCATTGTACACATGCAAATCCTTGCAACTCAGGTATGCATATGACATGATAAGCCAAATGAAGATTCATGTCTAGTCGACAACAGTGATGCAAGAAAAGACTGTTCTTAGTAGTCTTCAAGTGAAGTTCTTGCATCACCAAGCATCCTTTTTTCCCCTTGACATGGCACTTGTGGTGGTGGTGTATATGAATAACCAAACTTACCTCCAAATCTCTGCTAGTGTTTGCCTCGTGGTCATTTTTAGCGCCCTTGCTGGATCCTTCTGAAATGAACAACCAAATAGTGTTAATTAGTAACTAAGGGGTCAGGCATGCGTTTCAAGTAAATGAATTTATTTGTAAGTAAAACTTCAGAGTCAAAAGCCTGTGAGCGGAGTATAAAATTAAGAAATTTCAAAACAAAAGATAACCCCAATTCAAACGACAAAAATGAAGTCTTATTTACAAATTATTTAAAATAATTGAACAGTGGTCTAAAACGGGTCTAATTAATATTTAAGCCTAAACCCTATAACCAGTACAATATATCAAACAGAGGCTACAAGATGCATCAATCAGATGCCCATGGACAAACCTCAATCTGTCTCCGAGTTTTTGCAACATCAAGAGGACATGTAGCGGCCGCAGCAAGGCTACCTGCTACAAAACCAGCTGAAAAGTTTGCTCCTAATACACTCACCGCATGGCCTTCCTCACCAACCAGCGCAAGTAATCTTCTTCGAATCTTTATAAAAAAAGAAGACAAATATAAATAACAAATAAATTACAAAAACCATGAAAATAGTACACAATGAACAATAGAAACTAAACCATCTGATGCCATAAGGGCTGGTCAAAGAGCAACTCAATTCTGTGACATAAAACCTCACCGGCTCAAGAGTTGACCAGCAGATTGCAGAAAAAGGTACATCACGGGCAAGTTGTGCTCCGACACCCGTCCACAGAATGCGATAGCTTTGCACTGAAAATAATATAGAAGTTCTGTTCAATCATCACGTGATTTCAAAATGGCATGGCTTTTACAAACTAAAGATACTAGAATAAAACATATATTAAATAAATTTCCCAGTAGATCTTCAATTGGGCTTACGTCAATCCAGCAACCCAATGAACTTTTTGGCAAAAAGTAAGAGAATTTATGGTTTGAGAGTGAGCTCCTTTTTTTATTATCAGGGAGTTTTTCTATCTTAAATATGAGATTACATATCTAGTAATTACAAGAAATGGACATACAGTTTTGATGGTTACTTGTACTCCTGTGAGGTGATAGAACGCCCAGCAATGTTTTCCACATTCCGGGGGGCTTCACTCCATTTTGGAACTCTTTATATGCCTGTTATCAGTACAGCAAGCACTTAGTCAATAAGATTGTCGTAGAACTGGCTATCAGACATTTTAACAGACTCCTGATAAAAAGGAAATCAAAGGTTCTCAGTACACAACATATTAAAATATAGGATCCTGATTCCACTTTCAATTCCCAAAGCACACATTCATTCTTTCCTATCATTCTTTCCAAAGACCATGTGACAAATATTCTAAATCAATAATTAAAAAATTACACAGAAGTATTATAATCAACCACAGCTTATGGTACAAATACATTCCATAGACATTTTTTATGTTGATTATTTAAACACTTTATAGATTCACCAATGACAATCATTTTCAAGCTTTAGTTTCATAAGAGTACAGACATGATTCTTGAGCATATTAGTTGGCATTTTTACCAAAAGACAATTAGTCCTCAAAAACTTCATGATAAATTCGTGATGAAAACATGGATCTCATCAATGATCTCCAGTACAGCAAAAAATTTGTGCATTTTAAATGGTTGCAAGTACATAGGACCAAGATCAGTAGGAGTGCTTAAATTGCTAACAAGAAGGAAAACAGATTCTCATAATGTTGCTAGGATATGGAAACAAAACATTATTTCATTGCAATGGCAGTAAAAAAGGCAATTTATGAGAAATGTTTTGTAAAACAATAATGGAGAAAAATATGAAAAAAAAAAGGGTGGCTATGTGCATGAGGTGGGAAACTGTGACCTCCAGGTCAGAATGGAGCAAAATACCCTACAGTCTAGCCCTCTAATGGGGCAAAGTATGATGCTAGTTATTTCTAGCCAATGTCAGTCATACAATAACCTGTTGTCTCCTGATTCAAGATCTCAATCAGTAATGACAAGATCAACTTGATCCCAAATCTAAGTTTAGCTAACATTTAGCTCACAAAACTGGAGCAACATATCACAAATTCAAGAAAATCCCTTTAAAGAAGATGTTTTAATTGATTTCAGTATCTCAATCAATATTCACAAGATCAACTTGATCCCTTATTTAAGATTAGCTAACATTTAGCTTGCAGAACTTAACAACAAACTACAATTCCAAGAAGATCCCCCAAGGACAAATCAATCAAATAATGACTCACAGGAAGAGGAGGGGGAGGAGAAAGAAAATTGAGAAAAGGTAAAAAAACACGATGCTCGTGATCTTTTATTAGATATGTGAGTTGCTCTCGCTGATGAAATGGCTAGAACAACCCTTCAGAAGTTTTTTTTTTTTTTTTTTTTTTTTTTTGCAGCTGGCTAGCCACACAGATTTAAACACATAACAAATCAAAACCTTAGCTTCCAGAATCAACTAACAGTGGATATGGGTGCACCTGCAGGTTTGAGATTCCAGGAAGATTCCAAAGCAGGTGCATTACCCTGGGTGAAAGATTCCAGCTACCAAGATCAAAGCAACCAGATGAGTGAAAGAAGATTTCTGTAATCTTACACGTTAATCTGAATCCCATGATCCATTAGGTGACTGGATGCATGTCAGTTTAACAAGCATGCACATTTTTGGAATGGAAGCTGTGGTAATCAAGGTTGATTGGACAAAACATCATATGTGTGTTGCTTTTGGGCATCTTAAGTAATTCATCTGAAGAAAAACCAAAGAGGACAACCTCATGTGCATATTCTTGTACAAGATGGTGGGACAAAACATAAGCTGTAGTGGTTAATGCCAGCACCATCTCTTATATTCACTTGTTATTCCCCTAAGCCAAAGAGTTGTATTATATCAAACCAACAACCGGTTAATGTTATGTTTGTCCAAATTGTAGCTTGCAGTAACACATCAAATGTAGCCCTTCAGAAGAATGTTTGGATGGTTAGGAATCTAATCCTAACCACAAATAATTGAGACAATATGACAGTTATGGTTATGGTTATATTACTTAAGTTTGGATGGTAAAACCAAATAAAACTTCATCTAACATTTTTTGGATTGGAACAGTTCTAAAGATTTGAACATATAGAACAAACTGTTCAACAACTGAACTACCTGACAATCAGCAGGACAAATGTGAAGAATATGGTATAATTGCAACTTAATTCATAAGATGATAAAAAATACTAAACATTCAAATATGAAATTGATACCTGCATGCGTGTTCTTGCCAACTCAATAGGAGAACAAGTTATGCATGCTAATGAGCGTGCAAGTGAGCCTGCAACTAGTGGGGCATACGGTGTCAAATTAGGAGCATTGCAGGTTGTGAATTCTTCAATCCAATTGCGGAACATGTCATAACATGGTAAGTATATTCCCACCTGTTAGCAAATAAGAAATAATATTAGAAAAAATTGCAAATAACAAGTGAAATTTAATTTATTTGAACTGATATGGATTGGGGCATTGATGGATAATAAGTAGATTGGTCAAGGCACGAAGGCTCCCTTTCATTGTTCTTATGTGATCCATAAATAAGAAGTAATAGAAGAAGGCTTGTCTCATGTAGTTGCAAAGTATTAAGGCCACATGTGGGGCCCACATTCTTCTTTATAACCCTCAATCATGAAAACAGAAATGACTATAATGCACTTACATGAAGTGGCTCCAACCAAACAAATGCATACCTAATACCTTTCTGAGATTCAACTGCACTAAACACTATCTCAGATATAAGTAACCTAGCCACTAAGGGACAAACTTGGACCATTAATAATTTCGCACGGTTGCCAGTACGAAAAACAGATATGGGAAAGAATGAGTAAGAAGAAGGCAAGAAACAAGGATTAAAAGCATCTCAAAGCAGGAAAAAAAGGAAAGCTCCGCCTGAAACAAGTGAAAGACTTTAGGAAATTCATGCAACAAAAGTCGTATAAAGATTATTGAAAAAATAGCATGCAGTGTCTTCCCACCTCTAGAAGATATGAATAAAAAATTGAAAAAGAATTTAGCATTAGATGATGTTTGCATAGGATAAAACACCAGTAATGTATTTTGGGATGACATTTATTCTGAATTCTTTCTGAAGGACTGAAGAGTGATCTTGTTATAAGGAGAGATAAGCACATTGACTTTATCTCATAGTTTAAAAAGAAAACACAAAGACAAGGAAATTGGAATGTCAAATTTTTTTCATGGTTGATATTGTTGAATTACAAGATGATGGTGGGAAGAAGAGTAGGACTTCATATATAAAAGTTCATAAGTCAAAGGGAAGAGGCAGAATGATGTAGGAAAGCCTACTATTCTCAAAGGAAAAAAGAAATGGACACTTACAGTCGGCACAGCTAACGCTAATCCTGCATTTGTGCCCCTCCACAATCTGGCAAATCCTTCCTGCATTTTTCCATCAAATTAAATAAAATAAGCAGTCAAAAAAATGGTGTAACAATTTAAACCATGGTAAAAATACAAGAATGATGAACCAATAATAACCAAACATAAGCTAAAGGAATACACTCACTTGTCTAACAACTTTATAGAATACATCCAGTGTTCCCTTATACTGAAAACGATCAGGGGGGCGGGCTGCTTCAGTACCAAATATTCCACCATGAGCACATGATGGAGAACATCTTATATCTGAAAGTATCTGAAGAACATTAACCGAATTCAGTTAATTGCCACAAAGTGTGTCAGTCAAACACAGGGGAAAAAGGAAAAAGTGATCATGGATGGCTTTACACGAAATTATAAATGTGTGAAAGAAAACAAATCAGGAGAGAAAGGGGGAAAACTGATGAAATTATTGCACAGGTGTACATAAACAAATCCGGAAAGAAAGGGGGAAACTGATGAAATTATTGCACAGGTGTACATAAGTTTAGGCCACAAGCTACAGTATGAGTTCCAGAGTCATAGCTCTTGATAGTTTTTATCAGGATAAAAAGAGAACTGGTAGGTAAATACAATCAGGCAAGAAAAGATGAAAGCAGAATGAATGGAAGAGGTAAATCAAGCAATAAGAGAATTATCAACTAAAAAGAAGTTAGCCTGAGGATAATTATACAGTTCAAATTGAACAGATGACAGAAGATGTGTTTTTTCTTTTTTTTTTCTTTTTCTTTCTTTTCTTTTTCTTTTTTTTTTTCTTTTTTTTTTTTCCTTTTTTGTCTTCGAATCACTATAACCCTCTTCCCAACTATGACCATTACTCTTTTCGAGATATTGCCACCATTAATCATCCTACTAAGGGTGATTATTCAAAGAAGTCCCCACCTATCTTTCATTCTCTAAACTAAGTACCAGATGAAACCATGAAGGTTTGTCATATCGTTCATCAAATTATTGACATCCTAAAGCTCATAAAATTTCTCTTGGCTTAGCCACCCAATAAAAGCAACTATGATTTCATCAGAATCCAATTCACTGGCGGAAAAAGAAAAAAAAAAAAAAAAAAAAAAACTTGCTTTTGTTTTCGCTTTTTTTTCTTTCCAAATCGTGAATCTCAATTTTCCTATACATCCTAAAGACAAAAATCTCAACCAATAACTGATCCTCTTTATGTGGTTATGAAAGTTCAGGTCATCCTTTCAAGGATCCATCAATTCACACGATAAAAGAGGGCATATTCAATACCGTATTTGCGCAGAGGGAAGCCATTTGCCTTCCATACTGAGGCTGTGAAGGGTAGTAGGGAACTCCAGCTGCCTGAGCCTGTAACCGCGTCTGGAACAAACAGACCAGGTTTGTCAACAAATGAAAAAATGGTGCAAATAATAAGAGAAAGAAGAATGCAAACATAGTTTTATAAAAACGGTTTCTTTATATCGATATCCGGAGAAAATTAAACCAGTTCCAGTCAAATCCACAAAACCCCAAAAATATTACATCAAATTGTACAAACAAACGTCGATTCCTTCCAAGCAAAAGAGAAAAGAAAAAACAATACAAAGATTTGCTGAAACATGAAAGATCAACAATTTTCAATCCACTGGCTCCAAAAATCCTGCATGAAGAGATCAAGAAAATGCTCACGATAACTGAACAAATAACCTCTCTTAGAGCTCCCGAATCCATTAAAACCGATATACCAATTAATACAAGAACAAACGCCAAGATTTACATCGAGGTTTACCTTGGCCACATCGAGAGGATTCACGAGAATCGCGGAAAGGAAAGCGGCCCCCGCTGCAGAGAGCGCCCGCTCCCCAAATCCCATATCAGAGTCGGAAGACGACGACCGCCGGTGAGGCGGAGACGACGGCGAAGCGGACGCATCCGACCTAGACACATTGGCGGCGCCGTCAAAATCCACCCTCGACGCCGCGCTCATCCATTGCGGCAAGCTATGCCTCGACGGCCCCACCATTCCCACCCCACTCTCGATTTCTCGTCACAAACCCTAGAAAAAGAGGAGGACGCAACAGAGATCGCTCCCTCTCTGCCTACCAAAAAAAAAAACAATATACTTTTTGGAGAGGAAGAAGAATGATCGATCGGAGGAGACTAGAGAAGGGAGGGGAGGAAGAGATATATTTGGGTAAAGATTTGGATCAAATTAGGGTTGGTTTCTTCTTTTAGAGATCGAAGAGAGAGTGTTTGAGTTATTTTAGGAGAAGAGACGGCCGGCTCGTGGAGAGAAGGAAAGGAGGAGAGGGGAGGATGGGGAGGGGGTGAGAGGAGGAGCGGCTCACAACGTGTGGGAGCGCCAGCAGCACACGACTTCTTGAGGAGGCTCAATACCATTCCTTTTTTTTAGGAGGGAAGAAGTAGAAGGAACCCTGGGGGCTGGGGTTTCCACCGGTCGCTTATTTCTGCTATTCCGTGGAATTGGAGGTCACAGCTCTAATGGACGTAATATTCTGACCTCGAGACGACCGTTTCTTGATGGACGGTCCCTGATCTAAATTGGGTGAATTGTGTTCTGGTCATTTGGTCCCCGCTTTCAAACTACCGCTTCTTGGAGAACAAGGCATGGCGGACCATATACAAGGTCATGGTCAAAATTCGATACACGACCAAACACAGTTTGCTACGGGTCCCACGGGAACGTTTTTTCCAAGAGCCGTCCGATCAATATATACGCCATGATTTTTCTAAGACCAGATTTTTCTAAACTAAGTTGATGTTTTAATTGAATATTGACCGTGGAGTAATCCTACCGGGTGCCATGCGCAAGAGATGGTTGTTCGTTGACAGCCATGAGGCAATAATGACCTCTCAAAAGAGCAAATCTTATAATATTTTTGTCTTCTATTTGTATGTCTCATACATGGGATCAGGGCACATATGTTTCCTAAAATTTTGCTTGAGACTGCTAAAGGGGCCAATCATCATCCTTTCTATCCTGTACCTACCTCACCTTTGGGATCGAGTCCAGGAGTTAAATCCTGGCCCTCTCCTTCTCCTGGTAAGAGTTGGTACCATTGTTTGGAATCGGCTCCAATAAGGCATCAAGCTGGTTGAGCTGCCAGAGAACTTAAAGGGTGTTTGATTCATGAAATTAAAATCAAAATAAAAATCAGAATGAATTAGAATTGAAATCGGAATGATCTAATCCTTCAAAATATTTGATTCGTGATCGAATCGATGATTTTCATTGTTGTTGCTTGGTTCATACAAAGATAGAAATTGAAATCAATTTAAATTTTTAATTTTATTTTTAACTAAAATTTATAAAAATTAATTATTTTAAAATTTAATAGTAAATAAAAATTAAATAAATAATAAGAGATGAAATATTTTATGAAATATTTTTTGAAATAAGATATAAATAATTTTATGAAAAATAGAAAGAAAATGAAAAGAAAAACAAAGAAGAGAGGTGAAGGAAGGAAGGCATGCCCCCCACGCTTCTTCTTCTCCACCGCAGACCCACCCTCCTTCCGCGACTGTGCTGCCCCCGCCACGGCCCTGCCCCACCACCGTCCGCATCGTACCCAGCTCCGAACGACCACCGAATCCCCTTCCCTCCCCTCTCTCAGCTCCGACGCCATCAAACCCCCTCCCCTCCTCTGGTTCCGGCACCATCAACCCCCCTCACCTCCCCTCTCCGACCCCGGGTACCTCCCGTGCCTCTCCCACTCCCTCCACCACCGCCCCCTCCCCTCTGCCGCTTCTTTTTCGATGAGCCCTTCAAGGGCGCGAATATCCTCGTCGAATCTCTCGAGTGTGAGGGCGTCATCGACATCTTCACCTACCCGACGGCGCCTCCATGGAGATCCACCAGGCCCTCACTGGCTTTTCCTCGATCATCAACCACCTCCTCCACCACAAGCAAGGCGAGGTCTTTGCTGCCTTCAGCTATGCCTGCTCCACTAGCTGCCCCGGCGTCTGCATCGCCACCTTCAGCCCCAACGCCACTAACCTAATCTCCGGCCTCGCCGACGTCCTCCTCGACTCCATCCCCATAGTCGCCATCACCGGCCAAGTCTTCCACTGTATGATTGGCACCGACGCCTTCCAGGAAACCCCATCGTCGATAGGTGTTTTTTTTTTTTATTTTATCTCATTCTAATAGAATGAGATTTTGACTCCTCTGAGGATGGTTCGAATTCAGTTACGAGAGAATTGGGCCATTTTTATTCCTCTCTGAAATGAGAATCAGAATGGGACTCCCTCCAACCAAGTAGTTAGAATGAGAGTTATCTATTCTGGTTCCCATTCCATACTTCAATTACCCCAACCAAATATCTCCTTAGATGATTAGCTGAATAGATGATAAAAGTCATTTGAAAATTGCAATATGCCTCTAAGGTAGCATCATGGTCTCACTATGTCGAAGTGACGGTGGCTCCAATCCGATCACTCTCGAGAAGATGCTGGAAAGAGAAGATTCAGATTTTGACCCAACGTTAAATTCAACTAGAAACAGTATAAACAAAAAAAAAATGCTGAAAAATGTCTGATAAAAACTTTTCAATACTTAAGTCGGATGGAGTTTCACAAAAGAATAGAAATATTATGATAATGGTGGAATGATGGTATAGAAGCAAGCCGGTAACCATCTCCAAGAAATTTGGACGTGTGGCCATTTTTTGGAAGTAAATCATACATCCCAAAAGTCGTGCATGGGCATTTTACTCGTGCATCTTGCATAGGTAGTTATAGAAACAGCCCACAATCGTGGCCGATGTGCTGTCAATTAGGGGAGAATTTGAATTCTCCATGCGTCTTTGGGTCAGCCATATTGCAGGCTTTGATTGATTGATCACAGGCTTCGCTGTAAGCTCTAATTAATCGACCTATCATACCGGTTGTGATTGGTTCTGAAGCACATTAAATACCATGAAAGTAAGTTAATATCTACTGGTGCTTGTTTGTCTCCTGTAGGTAGCCATCTAAACTTTGTTTTGGCCGTAAGAGCTCACTTTTGCTCTTGGTTGGTTTGAATTGGAGCTGAATTGGGTTCGTGCCTAGTTTCATCTAAGTAGTTCAATGAAAAAACCCAAGTAGTTTCAGCCTATACAGTGCTGAGAGTAGTTCAATGAAGTGGGCTGCTGCTTAGCCCACTTATACCAATCCAATAGTGCCCTTAAATGAAACACTTGAAAAACCGAACTAATCGATGTCACTATGGATATGTTTGAATGAATTTGGCTTATGCTAGGAATATCAAGTCCCAGGCCATAGTTAGCTTTCGTGGCGCACTTGGAGCCAAACAAATACGCCCTAAATCTTTCCGCACTACGGTGCACTAATCCTATAACCAAGCGGGGTCCAAGAGGATTTTGGCAACAACAAATTAGTGCAACACAAATAGACAGATACAATATCTTTTTTTATTAGTTTTTACATGTGCATCCCAATCTATCACCTTACATGCTGCGCATGCACAATGCATCTTTATTAAATAAAAAAGAAAAAAAAAAAAAGAAAAGAAGAAACTATTGGCATCTGAACATTTTAAACTAAGGCATGAACAACCCGACCGTCTTCTTCCTGGCGTGCGTTAGCACATTTGGCGCGGGAGCTAAACAATATTCAATAAACCTTCAGTAAAACGCATGTTTGAAAGGGTAATTAGAGTTTTACCCAAAAAAAGGGATAATTAGTATAACGGCCCAGGTTCTTGGGCATGTAAATCCTTGACGGCCCAACGAAAAAAAAAAAATAACGGAAGAAGGAAGACTCTCAATCGGAGTCTTCTTCCTCTCTGTTTTCGATAAAATCGGACTCGAAGAGTCCGGTTAGGGTAGAAGATCTTCTCTATAAAAACCCCTTTTTCCCTTCCTTAGGACCTTAAAACAAAATTTCGAAGAAATAAAAAGGATTTGAGGGATATTTTCAAAAGAGAGAGCCGTGAGCGGTTGATCGGAAGAGAGGGGCCGCCGGAGCTATTTTTGGCTGCCAGAACAAGGTATATTTCTTCTCCCTTCTTTTCAGATTGATCTTTCTGGCCATCGGCATGCTTGGAAACTGGCAAGATGCCGGTTCGAGCTCAAACAGGGCACCCTTGTTTGTGTTGTTTCTCTCCTTCCGTCGCCGGCAGCAGGGATGGGTGGGGCTGCCATCGGGACGGTAGCCTCGCCGCCGTCGAGGTTGCCGAGGAGGGTGGCCGAAGATGGCCTACCCTGGCCGTGGGAAGGGGAGGCATTCGGGATGGGGGTCGGGTCCCCTGCTTTGATCGTGGGGAAGAGGAGAAGAAATCTCTTCTCTCTTCTCAAAATAATAATAATAATAATAATAATAATAATTAAAAAAAATGAGACACAGGTAAGGGTTTCGATAAATCTCAATATATAATTTTTTTTTTAAAATTAATTTGGTTAAATTTATTTGTTTGATAGCAGAACAGTCCAACGAACAAGAGGACAACGAGTAGGGTTTTGATATTCAAACTGTAAGGCTGTGAGTTTGATTTCTCATTGATCGAGATAAGAATCCTGTATATGATCATCATCATATATGTTATTTGTTCGTTAGTTTTATGATGTTGATTTTGCATTACTGGATTTATGATCGATGAGTTTTCTATGCTTGAGACACCGATATATGACTTATATGATTCTTTTTAAATATGAGCATGTTATGAAAAGATTTCTATGATTGATGGTATGAATCTTATGGATATGACTTATCAATTTAATCATCCTGTAATTTGTAATTAATTTGATGAAATCAATAATTAAATAAAAAAGATATGGTTTGGACTCGTCTCGACATATGGATCAGCCGACCAGGAGCTCATGTCTGGGACAGTTCGTTAGGAGCATATGCCTAGGACAGCCTCCACTGGCTTATAGGTAGATCAGTCGGTCAGGAGCTCATGCCTGGGACAGCCCGTCAGGAGCTGATGCCTGGGACAGCCCCCACTAGCTTATAGGTGGATCAGTCGGTAATGAGCTCATGCCTGGGACAGCCTGTCAGGATCTTATGCCTGAGACAGCTTCTCACAGACTTTCATACGTGGGACAGTCGGTCAGGAGCTCATCCTGGGATAGCCTCAAAAGGCTTATATGAAAAGAAAAAATTGGATTGGAAAGTGATTGAGGTATGGTCTGGGTTAGTCCAAAGCCAAAAGGAATAAAAAATTGTCAAACCGAAGATGTGAAAAGATGAAACATATAACATGTAATTCAAGAATGAATGAAAACTTCACTTGATGATATGTGATGATCCATATTTATTAAATGCATGTTTATGTCAATATTCGAGTTATTATATACATATGAGTCTTCACAAAATTGTATTGGTTTTAAAAATATTAATTTTATCTATTGGCTTGATGTACATGTGCAGTGATTCTTACTGAGCTGGAGAAGCTCATATTTCCTTCTTGTTTTTTTTCAGACTCACAGGATGCTTAGTTTGGATGATTTGGATAAGAGCAAATAAGAACTGAAGTCTTTGGTAGTTCAATTAGTTTAAATTCTTTGATACCAATGAACATTTGAATAATTATATTAAACAAAATTTACTTTTGATTTGAAGTTGTGACTCGATTGATTTATTTGATATTTACTTGGTTATTTAAAATTTTGAAGTGTTAATTATTTAGGCCTTACATGATCCTTAGGGCGCTACTCTAGGATTTGTGTGGCCGTGTTACGTGGCCAACTCAGGTGCTGGATTCGAGGCATGACAGAGTGGTATCAGAGCCTAGGTTTAGGAATCTTAAGATTCATTTCAGAGAGAAAGTATATGAGTAAACCTTTAGATGAAAATTAACTAATATGAGATATTTTCTTAATTTTTCTAACTAAAGTGAAACTGTGTAGGTTGACATGGCACAAGGGACTGAGCATGGGCGTAATCGGAGACCTACTCGATTTGCGGATGGCTCTAATGCTTGAGAGCCAGCTATGCAACAAGAAAATGCTCCATCCTCATCGGTTAATGATGCACCACAACAAGAATATCCTACTGAGCCTGCAGAGGTCACTCTTGGGGAAGAAACTCTAGGACAACTTGAAATTCAATCTGAGGAACAAGTTACTGTAGCTCAGTTAATGTAAGTACTGGTTCAACAACAAATTGCTACGAGGGAAGATATGAGGAGGATATTGGAGGTGCAGCAGGAACAACAACAACAGATCATATAACAAATATTTCAGGAGTGACATTCCTAGCAGCAACAAGGAGCTGAAAATTAGTATGAACGTCAAATCAATTTGTTAGATTTCAAAAAGTATGCACCACCGGCATTCTCAGGGACTTCAGATCCTATAGAAGCTGAAAGCTAGCTGAAAGTAATAGAGAAAGTTTTTTATGCTTTGAGATATCCTACTGAGGATAAGGTTACTTTTGCCACTTTTATGTTATAAGGTGAGACAGTCGATTGGTGGGAGATAAAAATTGAAAAGATGGGGCCAAATGATGTACTTTTACATGAAAAAAATTTAGAAAGATCTTCTATGAGAAGTATTTTTCTTAGAGTGTCTGACTTCAAAAATTTTGAGAGTTCGATCGACTGGTACAAGGCCACATGACAGTTGCTCAATATGCAGCCAAATTTGAAGAATTGTTGAGATATGCCCCTGCATTGATAGCTGAGAAAAATGTTCGAGCCAGAAAATTTGAAAATGGACTAAGGGATAGAATCCAATAATTAGTGACTGTATTTGAGCTGCCCACTTATAAAGAAGTTGTTAATAAATGCTTAATAATAGAAAAAGGACTTAATAATGCTCAAGTAGCAAGAGAGAAAAGTATGAAGAAAAGAGGTAGAGCAATTAATTCTCAAGGTCAAAGTATCAGAGCCTTCAAACTAAAGACCCCAAAACCAAGCCAGACGGCCACTGAAAGTAAAGTACAACATCAAGGGAGCATTATATGTTACAGATGTGGAGGATCCCATCTTAAACAAGATTGCACACGGCCCGAAGAATAATGTTACAAATATGGACGAGATGGCCATAAAGCAATTGTATGCCGCAGTGAAGGAGAATCACAGAGACAGCAGATGCCTCAAAATTTTTAGAATACCCTTGCAAATCGGACACCCCAAGATGTACAAAGACAAAATGGGGAACAACAAAAATCAAAGACCCAAGAATGAGTCTATGCACTTACACAACAGGATGCTAATGCTTCTAATACAGTGGTGATAGGTACTGAACCGATCTCCTAAATTCTTTTTTATATATATCATAAAATATTATATGCTTAGATATATATGGACATATAGCCTTGGATGATAAATGAATATTATGTAAATATCTGACAGGTATGATTAAAATAGCATCCAACGATGTCTATGCTCTATTTGACCCTGGAGTTACCCACTCTTTTATAGCAACTAGTTTTATTAAGAGGACCAATGAGATGTCTCCTACATCTTTAGAAAATGATCTTTGTGCCTGCATGCCAAGTGGAGAGGTGATATTGGTTAATTCAATTTACAAAGATTGTATACTAAGTATTGAAGATAGAGAGATGAAAGCAGATTTATTAGTCTTAGAGATGAAGGACTTTGATCTAATCTTGGGGATGGATTGGTTAGCAGCATATCATGCTGCAGTTGATTGTTTCAAAAAGACAATAAGGTTTCAAATTTTGGATCAGTCAGAGTTTAGTTTTATGAGTAATAAACCCTTCTTTATCTCAGCTATTCGTGCTAAGAGGCTCCTTGTGAAAGGATGTGAAGGATTTCTTGTCACTATATTAGATACTCAGGATAAGAAACTCAAGTTAGAGGATATTCCTGTTGTGAAAGAATTTTTTGATATTTTTTCAGATGACCTGCTTGGATTACCTCCTGATCGAGAGATTGAATTTTCTATTGACTTGATCTCTGGTACGAGTCCAATTTCTAAAGCTCCTTATTGAATGGCTCCAGCAGAATTGAAGGAGTTACAAAAGCAATTACAAAAATTGTTGGATAAAGGATTCATTAGACCTAGTGTATCACCTTGGGGAGCTCCAGTACTTTTTGTGAAGAAGAAAGATGGTAGCCTTCGGCTTTGCATAGACTATCGAGAATTAAATAAGGTAACAGTATGAAATAAATATCTTTTACCATAAATCGATGATTTATTTGATCAGTTGCAAGGGGCACAGATCTTCTAAAAAATTGATCTTCATTTTGGCTACCATCAATTGAAGATACCGTCTGGAGATATATCAAAAACAGCCTTTCGGACTAGATATAGGCATTATGAGTTTTTGGTCACGTCCTTTGGTTTGACCAATGCACCGACAACCTTCATGGATCTTATGAATCGAGTATTTACATCATACTTAGATCGATTTATAGTTATATTTATTGATGATATTTTGATTTACTCAAAAAGCTCACTCGAGCATGAAGAGCATCTGAGGATTGTATTATAAACTCTGAGGAGAAAGAAGCTGTATGCAAGTTACAAAAATATGAATTTTGGCTGAACAGTGTTACTTTCCTCGAGCATGTCATCTTCAAGGATGGTGTTTCAGTTGACCCAAAGAAAGTAGAGGCAGTAGTCGACTGGAGCCAACCTACTAATGTATCGAAGGTGCGTAGCTTTTTGAGGTTGGCTGACTACTATCGAAGGTTTGTAGAAGGTTTCTCTTGTATTGCCATGCCCCTATCTCGTCTAACACAGAAACAAGTAAAGTTTGAATGGACAGATGAATGCGAGCAAAGCTTTCAAGAGTTAAAAAGATGATTAGTGATTGCTCTGATTTTAACCATTCTATCCGGAACAAAAGGTTTCACTATTTATAGCGATGCTTCTCGTAAGGGTCTCGATTGTGTTCTGATGCAAAAGAAAAAAGTGATAGCTTATGCCTCTCGATAGTTAAAGTCATATGAGCGAAATTATCCTACTCATGACTTAGAATGAGCAGCTGTAGTTTTTGCTTTAAAAATATGGAGGCATTATTTATATGGAGAGCATTGTGAGATTTTCACGGATCATAAAAGTTTAAAATATATTTTTACTCAGAAGGAGTTAAATTTGAGACAAAGAAGGTGGTTGGAGCTATTGAAGGACTATGACTTGACAATAAATTATTATTCTGGGAAGGCGAATGTTGTAGTCGATGCTCTAAGTAGAAAATTCTCTGATGAATTGGCTGCTCTAATTACCTCATAAAAGCCTACATTGCTAGATTTGGAGAAATCAGGAATTGAAATATGACTACATGATCCTCAAGTTCAACTTGCAAATCTTATACTACAACCTATTTTGATTGAAAGGATTAAGGCAGCTCAAAAGGAGGATTCGGAGTTACAAAAGGTCATAGAAGCAGTGGAATCCAGTATACAGACAAAATTTTGGACACATGAGGATGGGTCATTGAGGTTTCATAACAGACTATGTGTTCTCAAAGTTTCAGGATTAAGGGATGAGATCCTAAAGGAGGCTCATTATTTGGCTTACACCATGCATCCTGGAAGCACAAAAATATATCAAGATTTGAAAAGAAACTTTTGGTGGTCTGGTATGAAAAGGGATATTGCACAATTTATAGCCCAATATTTGGTATGTCAATAAGTAAAAGCCGAACATCAAAGACCAGCAAGATCATTGCAGTCTCTTCTTATTCCTCAGTGGAAATGAGAAAATATTACTATGGATTTTGCAACTGGATTACCTAAAATACTTCAGAATAATAATGCTGTATGGGTAATTGTTGATCGATTGACGAAATCAGTGCATTTCTTACCCTTTCGAATTGGTCTTTTCTTAAAAAGATTAGCAGGCTTGTATATAGAGCAGATAGTACGACTGTATGGAGTACCAGTTACTATTGTGTCAGATCGAGATAGTAGATTTGTTTCTCAATTTTGGAAGAGTCTTCATAAAGCCCTTGGTACCGAGTTAAACTTCAGTACAGCTTTTCATCCTCAAACTGACGGACAATCAGAACGAACCATACAGATCCTAGAAGATATGTTAAGGGCTTGTGTCATGGACTTGGACGGTGCATGGGATAATCACTTATCATTGGTTGAGTTCGCTTATAATAATAGTTACCAAGCAAGCATTCAGATGGCTCTTTTCGAGGCATTATATAGAAGGAAGTGTAGATCGCCCATTTGTTGGGATGAGGTGGGAGAAAAAAAATTGTTGGGATCAAAAATAGTGCAACAGATGTTGGAAAAAGTATACATGATCCAAAAACGGCTTCGTACAGCTCAGAGCAGGCAAAAGAGTTATGCTGATAATAGAAGAAGGGAGCTGAAATTTCAAGTAGGCGATCATGTTTTTCTGAGAGTTTCTCCCACTAAAGGTATCATGAGATTTGGAGTTCATGGTAAGTTGAGTCCAAAGTATATTGGCCCTTTTGAAATTTTAGACAGGATTAGAGAGGTTGTATATTGGTTAGCGTTACCGCCGGCTTTATCTGATGTACATAATGTGTTTCATGTATCAATGTTGAGAAAGTATATTTTAGATCCAAGTCATGTGGTGAGTTATGAACCTTTGCATCTTCAGAAGAATCTGACCTATGAAGAATATTCAGTACGGATTATTGACAAGAAGGATCAGGTGTTACAATATCAAAATATTCCTTATGTGAAGATCCAATGGAGCAATCATAGTGAGAGAGAGGCTACATGGGAACTCGAGACAGAAATGAAGGTTAAGGATCCACAACTCTTCAAAAACTCAGGTATACAAATTTTGAGGATGAAATTATTTTAAGGGGGGAGATTGTAACGGCCCAGGTTCTTAGGCCTGTAAACCCTTGACGGCCCAACGAAAAAAAAAAAGAATGAAAAATTAACGGAAGGAGGAAGATTCCTAATCGGAGTCTTCTTCCTCTCCATTCCGATGAAATCAGACTCGAAGAGTCTGACTAGGGTAGAAGATCTTCCCTATAAAGACCCTCCTTTCCCTCTCTTAGGACCTTACAACAAAATTTCGAAGAAATAAAAAAGATTTGAGGGATATTTTCAAAAGAGAGAGCCGTGAGTGGTTGATCATAAGAGAGGGGCCACCGGAACAAGGTATGTTTCTTCTCCCTTCTTTTCGGATTGATCTTTCCAGCCATCGGCGTGCTTGGAAGCTGGCAAGATGTCGGTTCGGGCTCAAACAGGACACCCTTGTTTGTGTTGTTTCTCTCCTTCTGTTGCTGGCAGCAGGGATGGGTGGGGCTACCACCGAGACGGTAGCCTCACCACCGTCGGGGTTGCCGAGGAGGGTGGTCGGAGATGGCCTACCCTGGCCGTGGGAAGGGGAGGCATTCGGGATGGGGGTCGGGTCCCCTGCTTTGATCGTGGGGAAGAGGAGAAGAAATCTCTTCTCTTTTCTCAAAAAAAAAATAATAATAATAATTAAAAAAAATGAGACATAGATAAGGGTTTCGATAAATCTCAATATATAATTTTTTTAAAAAAATTAATTTGATTAAATTGATTTGTTTGATAGGAGAACAGTCCAACGAACAGGAGGACAACGAGTAGGGTTTTGATATTCAAACTGTAAGGCTGTGAGTTTGATTTCTCATGGATCGAGGTAAGAATCCTGTACATGATCATCACCATATATGTTATTTGTTCGTTAGTTTTATGATGTTGATTTTGTATTACTAGATTTATGATCGATTAGTTTTCTATGCTTGAGACATCGATATATGGCTTATATGATTCTTTTTAAATATGAGCATGTTATGAAAAGATTTCTATGATTGATGGTATGAGTCTTATGGATATGACTTATCAATTTGATCATCCTGTAATTTAAAATTAATTCGATGAAATCAATAATTAAATAAAAAGAATATGGTTTGGACTAGCCTCGACATATGGATCAGCCGGTCAGGAGCTCATGTCTGGGATAGCCCACCAGAAGCTTATATCTGGGACAGCCCCCACTGACTTATAGATGGATCAGTTGGTCAGGAGCTCATGCTTGAGATAGTCCGTCAGGAGCTTATGCCTGGGACAGTCCCCACTGGCTTATAAGTAGATCAGCCGGTCAGGAGCTCATACCTGGGACAGCCCGTTAGGAGCTTATGCCTGGAACATCCTCTCACGGGCTTTCGTACGTGGGACAGCCGGTTAGGAACTCATCCTGGGACAGTCTTGAAAGGCTTTTATGAAAAGAAAAAATTAGATTGGAAAGTGATTAAGGTATGGTTTAGGTTAGTCCAAAGCCAAAAAGGATAAAAAATTGTCAAACCGAAGATGTGAAAAGATGAAACATATAACATGTAATTCAAGAATGAATGAAAACTTCACTTGGTGAAATGTGATGATCCATATTTATTAAATGCATGTTCATATCAATATTCGAGTTATTATATACGTATGAGTCTTCACAAAATTGTATTGGTTTTAAAAATATTAATTTTATCTATTGGATTGATGTACATGTGCAGTGATTTTTACTGAGCTGGAGAAGCTCATATTTCCTTCTTATTTTTTTGCAGACTCACAGGATGCTTAGTTTGGATGATTTGGACGAGAGCAAATAAGAACTGAAGCCTTTAGTAGTTCAGTTAGTTTAAATTCTCTGATACCAATGAACATTTGAATAATTGTATTGAACAAAATTTATTTTTGATTTGAAGTTGTGACTCGGTTGATTTATTTAGTATTTATTTGGTTATTTAAAATTTTGAAGTGTTAATTATTTAGGCCTTACATAATCCTTAGGGCACTGTTCTAGGATTTGTATGGCTGTGTCATGTGGCCAACTCAGATGCTGGATTCGGGGTGTGACAATTAGAGCGTTCTTATGTTTCAGTTGACGGTAGAAAGTAAGCCTTTACCTCCCAAAATTTTTGGAAACGGCAATCGCTAAAGATTGTCAAATGTTAAGCGGAATAAGTTTAGACATGTCGGTCTAAAAAACCATTTTTTTTCCGGTCATTGAGTGGGAACACATATAAATAACATTCAAGCTCCTTTATTTTTTGAATTAATTATCCAAGCACCTTGGACGGCAGACACTGAGCATGACCCACGCGAGCTAGAATCTTGTAACTTCTTTATTAGATTTCTTACTTTTTCAGAAAACAAAAGAAAATCACTTCTACCGCTTGGTCAGCGGCTTATGCAGGATCTTGCCTCATGCTGATCCCCAGAAATAGAATAATACGGCGAGCATTTTGTATATAGAAACGGGCAGCAGATCTTGTAGATAATTGAGACCTTCTAACCGGTTGAACTGTTGTCTGTCTTGCATGTATCTCACCTGACAAACGTGGCATGCCGTGCTCCCATAATTTGCACGCCTGGACAGGAAAAATGTGCCTATTGTCATAGGGTGT